>NC_052309.1:85495759-85788897 GCF_016432855.1 Salvelinus namaycush | reverse complement strand
CACTATTTAGCGGTAACTAACCAGCCTAACCACACCCTTCGCCCTCATGTGGGTGATAACAAACTAGCAAGCATGCTAGGTAGTGCTACACATTGTGAGAAAAATATATTTTTCATCTTCTTTCCTGTTGTTTAATTAATAAGACCGACAGGTTCTGGCATTTCTGTGTGTAAACAACAACTTTCAGGCAAGTTACCAAAATCAACAGTTAACCAAGAAAGACTGCAGGCTTGGCCGATGGGAAAGTCCCTTTCAGACCTTATCAATCTCTGTGTAGGGTATGACAGTGATTAATCAGTTGCAAAACGGTTTTATATGGGCCATAATGAGAACAGAGTCTGTCTAATCAGGTCACCTATGAAATGTATTAAAAAAACTAGATAAGGACATTTACTGAAGTAAATGTGGTGTGCTTGTTAGTCTAGAAGTATTTATTGTGATTAGTAGTAGTTGTAGTGATGGCAGTAGTAATGGTAGTAATATCATTTTTTTTATAGGCAACGTGTTCTTTATAGTGAGCTATTTTTGGGTGGTTCATACTTTTAAACAAGATTGCATGGGTGTTTTCACCTCTTAATGCAACTCTGTGCATGTCAACGGCAACATCTGTTTCAGCTATAATTCCAGGAGCCGCTTGTGGATTTGACAGCTCTAACCGGTTCCACCTCAGACACCGCCCAAAACAACTGCTATGTGGATGTTAGCTGAAGAGGATCTGATTGAACAGAGCCCTAAGTCTCTAGAGCTTTGCACACCTGGGTGTGCAATATTTGCCCAATATTCTTTTCAGAAATCTTCAAGCTCTGTCAAAGTGTTGGGGATCATGGCTCGATAGCAATTTTCAAGGACATTCAGTCAAAACTAACGTGACCAGCCAGGAACTTTGTAGATTATTGTATTTCTGAAAGGTGCCTCTCCAGTGTCTGGTGTAAGCAGACTGAAGCAGGTTTTCCTTTAGGATTTTGCCTGTGCTTAGCTACATCCTGTATCTTTTTATCCTGAAAAACTCCCCAGTCTTTGCCAAGGTCAAGGATACACATACCATGATGCAGCCACCCCATGCTTGAAAATAAGGAGGCAGTTACTCAGTGATATGTTGTTGGATTTGTCCCAAACTAATGTATTGCATTTAAACCAAAAAGTCTATTAATTCAAGATGTTTTTGCAGTATTACTTTAGTGCCTTGTTGCATACAAGATGCATGTTTTGGAATAATTTTATTTTCACTGTCATTTAGGTCATTATTGTAGAGTCACTACGATGTTGATCCATCCTCAGTTTTCTCCCATCACAGCCATTGAAGTCCGTAGCCATTTTAAAATCCCCAAATGGACTCGTGGTGACACCCCTGAGTAGTTTCCTTCCTGTCCTGCAGCTCAGTTCAGGCAGACGACTATCTTTTATGTCTGGGTGGTGTTATACATAATCCACAGCATAATTGTTAACTTTGTTTCCCATCTACCAATCACTGCCCTTCTTTATAAGCCTTTCAAAAAGCTCCCTGGTCTTTGAGGAACAGAGGAAGGGTAGTCACTCAAAAATCATGTAAACCACTATTTCAGTCCATTTATGTGATTTATTAAGCCAAATGCTTTTCCTTAACCTAATTTAGGCTTGCCTAAAAGGCGGTTAATATTGTACAACTATTTTTTGTTCATTTGTCTGCATTTTTTGGGGATCCCAATTTTTTTTAAATCTATTTCAATCCCGCTAACAAAATGTGAAAAAAAATCCAAGGGGTGGTGAATACCCACTGTAAACATTACACTGAACAGGTTGATGTTTGTCATGAGTCTTGTCCTGGAGGCAGACCTGGGCCATTTCCCCTGAGGCCAGCTGCACAGTCAAAATTATAACAATTCATTAAGGAAAATTTGCTTTTTTGTCTTAAGGTTAGCAGTATGGTGAAAGTGAAGTTTAAAATCTGATTTTATACCTGTGTCCATCTGCAATGTGGACTCCAGTACAAGATTGACGAGAAACACTAACCTGCACTGTGAACCAAATCAACCAGGTTTACCATCTACGTTGCAGAGAAATTGAATATTTTTGTCCGTAGTAAGATAAGCAGATAAGCCATTCAATTGAATAAAGCAGTTATAGTGAATTCAACCCAGTGAGGCACTTTTACCACTCCTGTGCTAATAAAATAATAAGCCAACTGGCTGAATATGGCAATTGTATAACAACCAATTTGCAAGACATCGTCAGTTTCCTAATTCGATTAGCACAGGAACATAGCATTGTGCATAAGAATGAACAGAATACATTTCAATGTTTGGGCTCTTGGAGGGTTGGAACCCCCCTTGCTGCCTATGCATCTCAATACTCTACACTGGGTATGGTAGTAGGTGCCAGGCGCACCGGTTTGTGTCAAGAACTGCAACACTCCTGGGTTTTAATGCTCAACAGTTTCCCGTGTGCATCAAGAATGGTCCACCTCCCAAAAGACACCCAGTCAACTTGACACAACTGTGGGAAGCATTGGAGTCAACATGGGCCAGCATCCCTGTGGAACGCTTTTGACACCTTGGAGAGTCCAAGCCCACATGAATTGAGGCTGTTCTGAGGGGGAAAAAAGGGGGGTGCAAATCAAATTTAGGCCGTTGTTCCTAATGTTTGGTATACTCAGTATATATATATATATATGTTGTCAATTGTTGCAGTTGTGACCGTTTCGGTTTGGACAATTTTGACTTAACATATAGCTGGCTATCTTTCATTTGGACAGATGTACAGTACCAGTCAAAAGTTGACACACCTACTAATTCCAGGGTTTTTATTTTTACTATTTTCTACATTGTAGAATAAGAGTGAAGACATCAAAACTATGAAATAGCACATATGGAATCATGTAGTAACCAAAAAAAGCATTAAACAAATATATTTTATATTTGAGATCCTTCGAAGTAGCCACCCTTTGCCTTGATGACAGCTTTGCACACTCTTGGCATTCTCTCAACCAGCTTCATGAGGTAGTCACCTGGAATGTATTTCAATTAACAGGTGTGCCTTTAAAGTTAATTTGTGGAATTTCTTTCCATCTTAATGTGTTTGAGCCAATCAGGTGTGTTGTGACAAGGTAGGGGTGGTATACAGAAGATATATCTATTTGGTTAAAGACCAAGGCCATATTATTGCAAGAACAGCTCAAATAAGACAAACGATAGTCCATTACTTTTAGACATGGTCAGTCAATCCAGAACAGTATTTTTATTTCACCAATATAGTCTAAACCAGTTTACTATTAAAAACTTTCCAAACCTTACATATACAAATTGAGTATTTGCATATTACCAATTGGTGCTGAAAAGGAGACGAATATGCATGTATTGGGGCAGCGGTCTGAAGGCACTGCATCTGTGCTAGAGGCATCACTATACAGACCCTGGTTCGATTCCAGGCTGATTCACAACCGGCCGTGATTGGGTGGCGCACAATTGGCCCAGCAGTCATTGTAATTAAGAATTTGTTCTTAACTGGCTCACCTAGTTAAATACATTACATAGCTTTCAAAAATATTCTGAACGGTTATCCATATAGTCTACCCACTCGGCCCAGATGTCAGTTCAACGTCTAGATATCAAATAAAGGATTTAGGTAAAAGATTTAACTTCATAAATCCAAAATTAATTTTACTTTAATGCAAAATGTGTTAAATGAAAACATTGCCAAGTGGGTAGTGAGTCTGAGAAATTGTTCAATATTAAAGTACAAATTTAAAGTGACTACTTAAGATTAATGTTCTGAAAACTCAGACAATCTTTTGGTCAGCAAGTGTGAGTGTTCTCAGCAATTTCATTAAAATGCATTCAACGTGCAGAAGGGAACCACACCTGCATTTCTTTGTCAAGGAAGACTATGTATATAACATTCATTCTACAATATTGTGCCCAGCTGAACATGCCCCAGGCTTTAGGATGGTATTTCAGGAAAAATGTTCTAGTCAGAAACAGTGAGATCACTTTTGATTTTCAATAACACCTTTGGTTCCAGTTTAAAAACAGATGAATGGCACAAGAAATGAATACTTGGAGCACTATATTTGAGGAGTAGTTTATTTTTATTGCACAAGAAGTGACCAGCTTTTAAATTGCAGGCATATTTAGCCACTGAGCAGTGAGTGGAAGGCCTGTAGAGTTTAGGGGTCGTCAATATCCAGGAACTACTTCTTGAATGGAGCCATCCCCCTGTACCAGGCACAGGACCCATCACGCCCCTTGAGACAGGCAGAGTACTTGGCCTGGGGTCCGCTTTGGCCATCGGCCAACAACAAGTCTGTCCAAAGGCACTCATCTGGGGCGCTGACGGGACAGGGGAGGGAAGAGCAGCGGATGATCTGTAGATCAGAGCAGGGAGAGAGAAAGATCCAGATCACTGACTGATCATTATCCCAATACTCTAGCTCTTGTGTTTAGCCAATGTGACAAGGTAAACATTTAACAAAAGTGGTGTAAAGTAATTTGACTATAATTCCTGTCACACACCGTGCAATCGCAGCCGCTTTGGTAGCGTTGAGTCAAGCTCTTCTTTTGTGTGCCATTCAAGTCCTCCCAGTATTGAATAAAGTCACACATGACTAAATGCATACTGCCATCAGTACTCATCCTGCCTGGAGACAGAGAGAAGACAGTGAGTCAACAACCTGTGGGGTAGAAGTTAACCCCAGATGCTGATCTTGGATCCAATTCCTCTTTTTCCCCCACAAATGGTTAAGATTAGAAATGGGTGAGGTGGAAACAGATCCTAGATCTGTCCCTGGGGGTAACTTTACCCTGAAGCAGGAAGACATACCGATGCAGCCTGGAACACTAGAATTTATCATAATAAATAAGTGATGCATTAGTTGTAAACATTTAAATTCATAACATTAGGTATTATAAAGTGTAACTTGAAGAGCCAGGCTGTATCACATCCGGACGTGATTGGGAGTCCCATAGGGCGGCGCACAGTTGGCCCAGCGTCGTCAGGGTTTGGCCGTCATTGCAAACAAGAATTTGTTTAACTGACTTACCAAGTTAAATAAAGGTTTAAAAAAAAGTATTTATTCTAAAGCACTTGATTTCTTGTACAAGATGAAGTCAATAGTTTAGAACAGGCCATGATGCTGCAAGCACAGGTTGAGCAGTGTAACCGGCGCTAGCAATGAACTTGGGTGACGTAGTGAGAACCACACCCGTGAAGAGATACTCCTTGTTGGTTTCCAGGGTCACACCACACGAGGCTGAAGAGGATGAAGTGAAGACGGCGTGGATAACCCGGTCAGGACCTTTGAACATCTAGCCAATCACAAGGAGAGAACAAAGGATCTGTCAAACATCTACATATACAGTTTTGAACCTAACCGACTGCAGCTCTCAGGCACTGTCAGTCGTTCCTAATTCCCTCCCTATTCCCCATCCTGATGTTTGTAGATCAAAAACATTGCTTCATCTAACCTTCATTTTTTATCAGGGTGTAATTTTTTTTTTTTAGATCCCCGAATTTCAGAAACACACAAAATGTAAGCAGAACAGTCAAAATCAATTCTGAGTCGCCCTAAAGGCAAATAAACGTCACATTTAGAACATTTTGAAGATTATTCCACAAATAAAGTAAAATATTTCAGGCAGATTCATCCAACTCAGTAGCGACAAATGGAATATCCAGAGTTAAACATCCCTGATCTGAGACAGGCTGTAACTATAATGTCTAAAGGTGGGTAATAATGTTAGGTACAGTGAGAGTTTTAGTAAAAGGGCTTTATAAATAAAAATCTGGCAATTTATCCACCAACGTGACAAAGAGCCAGCCAACTTCCTGGTAGAGAATACAGTGATGAGTACCAAACCCCCATCACCAGTAATAATGTGCATTATGATGAACTGCATTTAAAAGCTTTGATGAAATGGCAGCCATAGATGATGTCACCATAGTCTAGGACTGGTAGGACCGTCAACTGAATAATGTGCTTTCCAGCAAGAGGAATGAGCCATTTCTACAGAAGCTCCTTTTCATATGGTGGGAGCTCCACAACTACACCGTTTATGCCAACCCAGATCTGCAAACACTGAAGGGATGGAGCCCAGGGGAAAGGAGAGAACTGGGACCAGCTGTCAGACTGGGGTTCAGGGGGCTTCAATGTTTCAGTGCAGGAAGGAACAACCACTTCATAAAAAGGCTGATCATACCTTGATCTGTTGGATGTCATACTTGATCTCGTTAGACAAAGCTTTCTTGCCAACCACCTTCGCCCTGATCACTAGAAGAGGGAGAAAAGGTTTAACATTATTGAAATTATATCTGTCACACTGATGGTTTAAGGGTGATATGGATCAGAGAACAGTGTAGAATGCTTTACAGACCCAAAATTGTACAGTCTTTTCAGAATGTTTGTGCATAAGTTAAGACTCAGTGTAACATTCTGGCTAGGTTTACACCAAAACAGATGACTAGTCCATTTCCCTCCTGGTCCTACATTCCTAGCGCTGGTCTTCTGCTTTTAATTTGACACACCTGGTTTAAGCATGCCCTCTGTAGATGATTGGTTCAGGTAGGAAGATGCGGCAGAGTGTCTGGTACAGTAGCTGCTGCTATAAGATTATGCCATAGAACAGAACCTCAAGTCATTGGCACATGGACTCGACAAGGCGTCGAAAGTATTCCATAATTATGCCGGCCCATGTGGACTCCAATGCTTCCCACAGTTGTGTCAAGTTGGCTGGATGTCCTTTGGGTGGTGGGCCATTCTTGATACACAGGAAACTGTTGTGAAAAACCCAGCAGCGTTGCAGTTCACTTAAACCGGTGCGCCTGGCACCTACTACCATGCCCCATTTAACAGCACTTCAATCTTTGGTCTTGCCCATTCACCCTCTGAATGGCACAAGCCATGTCTCAGGGCTTAAACAGCCTTCTTTAACCTGTCTACTCCCCTTCAACTACTCTGATTGGAGTGGATTGAACAAGTGACAGCAATAAGGGATCATAGTTAACTCCTAGCCAGTCCATGTCATGGAAAGAGCAGGTGTCCTTAATGTTTTGTAAACAGACCTCAATGTGTAGGCACACTTTATGCCTAAAGCAAAGCAGGGCTCTCAACCCTGTTCCTGGAGAGCTGCCGTCCTATATGTTTCGCTCCAACCCTAATCTAGCGCACCTGATTCTAATAATTAACTGGTTGATAAACTGACTCAGGTTCGTTACAAACGGGTTTGATTTAACATTTACAGGAGCATAGCTCTCCAGGAACAGGGTTGAGAGCCCATCTTACTGTCGCCTACTTAATTCTGTAAATAAGTGTGAGAAGATGTAAACAGGCTTAATGAGCATGTCCTAATTATTTATACTACGACCACAGACAATACATAAAAATTTTCCATGCTGCGTATTGATAGCTTCAACATGTGAAGAAAAGCTGAAAAGTGAAATGTCGCCAAACTCGCCTTACCGATATCTGCATCGCAAAAAGCCTGTTGAGGATGCGGAGGGGAGCATCTGCAAGCATCTGCGATGTCTTCGACCCGCCAAAGGAACAGAACGAACAGAGTAATGAAACAACTGCTTACATACCGCGTCATTTGGAAACGAATTATGGTTACACAAATATCACAAAAGGATCCGACTAATGAAAGTGTGAGGCGTAAATTACAATAAAACGTATTTCCCTTCGAAACTGTTCCCAGAACGACGGATAACTCTTACAAATACTTTCCCCTCAACGTAGACATCCGCTATTTATTGCAGGCTGTGAGCTCCTCCCCCAGTCAGAACCCAGCCTATGGTAGGCTGAGCATTCTATTACTCCAGAACAGCAACCATTCATTAAAAAAATCCTCTAACTAATGGCTCAACCACAGGCTCAACATGCCCGGCTGCCATAAATTGGGGATGAAACTGAAATATCATTTTTTTGTTTTGGGGGGGCTCCCGAGTGGTGCAGCGATCTAAGGCAATGCATCTCAGTGCTAGTGGCGTCACTACAGACCCTGGTTTGATTCCAGGCTGTATCACAATCTGGCCGTGATTGGGAGTACCATAGGGCGGCGCACAATTGGCCCAGCGTCAAGGTTTGGAAGGGTATGCCGTCATTGTAAATAAGAATTTACCTAGTTAAATAAAGGTTCAATAAAAACATTGGCTAAGCCTACTGGAATTCCTTCAAGTTTTGTTGCTTTCAGTAAAAAAAAATTTAACACCTGGGGAAATTTCAGAGCAGGCTCAACTTGCCCAACTGCTCAGTTCACTTGCCCCTGTCATCCCATATATGAGATGAAAATGGCAGATTTTGTTGTTGATAAGCGCCTAAATTGCCTGTACAGTAACATGCCATACATGACATAAGAGCTCAGGTTCTCCACTTCACAGCACTGGTAGGGGTTTTGACTGACAGCCGTTATAAACTTGAGCACTACAAGAGACAAGAAGATTACACCTTCCCTCCCGCTAATTGGGCTACTTTTGCACATTTGTTGTTGTCTGGGTGAGAGAAATGCGTTAAATTGAGAGGAGTCGATGTGCTATAAAATATGTGATATTAAGGTTTATAATAAATACCACTTTGATGTCATACAAGCAAACCACTCACATTTCTGTATTTGAAAACTCATGTAATTTACAGTATCAATGTTTATGATCTCTTTTTTTTATCCACAGTTACAATGATGACATGCGTTATAGCCTGGGTTGTCTTGAACAGAATGAGCCTATCTGCGTCATATTGTGAAGAAAAATTGCTACGGAACATACATTTGAATGCTCCAAAGACACAATTCTATTGCACACCAAAATTATAATCTGTTTGTTTGTAGGGCCTTTTGAAAGCCTCCCAGCTAGCACATTTGGTTCCTTGGAAGTTGTGGGAATACAGGTTTTTGTTTTCCTATTTGTTCTGGGAACAAAGCCATCAGTTTCCTGACTGGTAAAACATATTGTTTTTTAAACATCCTGAGAGCTGAAATGTGAACTTCACCTGTTTCCGGGAACATTTATTTTTAGGTTGCAGGGAGGTTCTGAGAACGTTTTACTATGGTTCCCTGAACGTTTTCCTGGGAAGTTTTATTAATGTCCTGAAAACAGAAATGATAGGTTATTTGAAGATAATTCAATAACATTCTGAGAACATGTTTCAAATAAGACTTTTAATAATACTGCTAGCTTAGTTTGGGTTGACTGTTTTCAACTCTAAGCACAGATAGGACACATGGAAATTAATTTGTTTAGGCATTCATTTTTTTGTTGTGGAATCTTCTGTTCTCTATCCATGGAATTAGTCCACTGTGCCACCAGGATGGAGCTAGCATGCTAAGTCATACAACGCTGTTAATATGAGTCTATTCAAACACACCCATTTCAAAGGAAACAAGCACTCATTAAGATCAGGTGTGGACAATTAGTGGGCGCAGCCAACAAACCTGAGTTCAGTAGTACAAATGTGCTTAACAAGTCATATAATAAGTTGCATGGACTCACTTTGTGTGCAATAATAGTGTTTAACATGATTTTTGAATGACTACCTCATCTCTGTACTCCATACATACAATTATCTGTAAGGCCCCACAGTCAAACAGTGAATTTCAAAGACAGATTCAACCACAAAGACCAGGGAGGTATTCCAATGAATCGCAAAGAAGGGCACCTATTGGTAGATGGGTGAAAAAGCAGACATTGAATCTCCCTTTTAACATGGTGAAGTTATTAAATACACTTTGGGTGGTGTATCAATACACCCAGTCACTACAAAGATACAGGCGTCTTTCCTAACTGAGAGAGGAAGAAAACCGCTCAGGGATTTCACTATTAGGCTAGTGGTGACTTTAATCACTATTAGGCCAGTGGTGACTTTTAAACAGTAACAGAGTTTAATGGCTGTGATAGGAGAAAACTGAGGATGGGTCAACAACATTGTAGTTACTCCACAATATTAATCTAATTGACAGAGTGAAAAGAAGGAAGCCTGTACAGAATCAAAATATGCCAAAACATGCATCCTGTTTTCAAAAAAGAACTAAAGTAATACTGCTAAAAATGTGGCAAAGCAATTCAGTTTTTGTTCTGAATACAAAGTGTTATGTTTGGGGCAAATCCAATACAACACATTACTGAGTACCACTCTACATATTTTCAAGCATAGTGGTGACTGCATTATGTTGTGGGTATGCTTGTAATCGTTAAGGACTGAGGATAAAAAAAAGAAACCAAATTTAGCTATGCGCAGGAAAAATCCTAGAAAAAAACCTGGTCCAGTCCGCTTTCCGCCTGACACTGGGAGATGAATTCACCTTTCAGCAGGAAAGTAGCCTAAAACACAAGGCCAAATCTACACTGGAGTTTATTACCAAGAAGTGCGTGTTCCTGATTGGCCGAGTTACAGCTATGACTTAAATCTGCTCGAAAATCTATGACAAAACTTGAAAATGGTCTAGCAATGATCAACAACAAATTTGACAGAGCTTGAAAAATGCTGAAAAGAATAATAGGTAAATGATGTACAATCCAGGTGTGGAAAGCTCTTAGAGACTTAACCAGAGATACTCACAGCTGTAATCGCTGCCAAAGTTGCTTCTACAAAGTATTGACTCAGGGGTGTGAATACTTATGTAAATGAGATATTTCTGTATTTCATTTTCAATAAATTTGCAATGATTTCTAAAAACATGTTTTCACTTTGTCATTATGGGGTACTGTGTGTAGATGGGTGAAGAAAAAACATAAATGTAATCAATTTTGAATTTAGACTGTAACATAACAAAATGTGGAAAAAGTCAAGTGGTATGAATACACAGGGGTAGAATTGAAGGATTTTGGACACAGTCCATTTCTATCCCTGGACCTTCATGATGCAACACTGCATAAAGCAAGCTTGGTCCTGTTAGTTGTATTGTCTCATCACAGTTGCCTCTGTGTCTGTGTAAGGGAAACTCCCCTGTTATTCCAGTTTTAAATTATAAATCATATGAGAAAGGTTGCTGCAGTTTGATAGGGTTTTCATCCTCCCTATAGGGCCAGGAGTTTTTCCAGGAGTTTAAACCTACGTGACCTGATTAGAAAAAGTCACCATAGCCCATATACAACCATTCTGCAACTGATTCATCACTATGTCATACCCTACACAGAGAGATTGACTTTAAGGTCTGAAAGGCACTTTCCCATCGGCCAAATCAGCAGTATTTTGTGGTTGCCGAAGACTATGGTCACTTACCCGATAGTTGTTTACATACAGAAATGCCATAACTTGTCGTCCCTTAATTAAACTACAGGGAGGAAGCAGAAAAATCTGTTTTCATGGCCTGCTACATCGGACACATAATCCAAACTTTTCAGAGCGTGATTTCAAGATTTCAACGTGCAGTTCACGTCTGACAGGGCGTATATACTAGAGACAGCATCACATGGTGAAACATTAGCTTCCCATTCATTTTCAATGAAAGTAAAGCGGTGAGAAGCACAGTGGCCAGGGACCATTGGGAGATGCAAGCATGGGAGAGGGAGCTGAACAGGGCGGGACTAAAGTTGGGCAAGGCTGATCATCAAGCAAATATTTGGTGATATTGCTTTGCGAGTAACCAATCGAACCTCACCAGATTTTCCAACCCCTACTTGACTGGTTGACAATGGCTGTTGATACCTAGCACTACTTAGCATGCTTGTTAGCACCCACACGAGGGTGAAGCTAGCATGGCTAGGTGAGTTACTGCTATATAGAGTATCTCAGCTGGAGTAACAGGATAAAGTGGCTCGCGCTCTGCTCGCCCTGACTAAAAGTTACACTTCCAGTGTAGCAGGTAAAAAATATGTATTTTGTGAATTTTACAGTTTGGTTGTATTTAGTTTAAAAAATACTCTGCCTAATGGGACAACCACAGAGCAGGTTCAACTTGCCCGGCTGCCATAAATGTCATAAACTGTCCGTCTCACTTAAATAATGGGGATGAACCAGAAATATCTGTTTTAGACTACGCCTACTGGAATTCCTTACAGTGTTGTTGCTTTCAGTAAAAATAATAACTTGGGGTAACTTTAGAGCAGGAGAAAAAAAACACTCTGGGACCAGTGGTGCCACCTCTTTGACCAATCAGATTCACGGAAATCACAGGTCATGTGGGTCGGATGTGGCACACGTGTTGTAGCAGCCTACACCTTAAAAACTTTTGAATCAATGACCACGCCCCACGGAAATCTAATTGGCATAATACAAAAATCTCAATCAAAATCTGTCTGTTCACTCCCGGGTGGCGCAGTGGTCTAGGGCACTGCATCGCAGCGCTAGCTGCGCCACCGGAGTCTCTGGGTTCGCGCCCAGGCTCTGTCGCAGCCGGCCGCGATAGTGAGGTCCGTGGGGTGACGCACAATTGGCCTAGCGTCGTCCGGGTTAGGGAGGGTTTGGCCGGTAGGGATATCCTTGTCTCATCGCGCTCCAGCGACTCCTGTGGCGGGCCGGGCGCAGTGCGCGCTAACCAAGGGGGCCAGGTGCACGGTGTTTCCTCCGACACATTGGTGCGGCTGGCTTCCTGGTTGGAGGCACGCTGTGTTAAGAAGCAGTGCGGCTTGGTTGGGATGTGCTTCGGAGGACGCATGGCTTTCGACCTTCGTCTCTCCCGAGCCCGTACGGGAGTTGTAGCGATGAGACAAGATAGTAATTACTAGCGATTGGATACCACGAAAATTGGGGAGAAAAGGCGGTAAAATTAAAATAAATAAAAATAAAAAATCTGTCTGTTCAAGCTAGTGATATCAGTTTTTTTGCATGGTGTGGTGGAAATTCAACATCAGGGACACCTGATGTCAATATTAAATGAATCACTCTTTATTATGATGTCTGGAGAGGTTCACAAACTCAGTCCAAGCTTGATGAAAACACTGCCATGGGTGTTCCCTTTCAGTCCTTGTATACTGCTACACAAACAAGTCATACAAGCATCATTTACATTATTCATTATTAACATTGGTTCCTGCATGTGACTGAGTGATACCTCAAAAGGCTTCTTCTCTCAAAGCTGAGACCTGGAAACTGAGATACTCCTTTGGTTCCCAGAGCAATGTTCTGGGCGTACTGCCAATTGGTCTGAGGAGGAGGTCCCAGTCAACTTCACGAACCAAGGTAGAGTGAGAGGAGATGCTGTGTACAATTCAAGGCTATCTCTGCAGACAATAAAATAACCACTTATGTGGTTACGATTGTAATATTTTAAGGTAATCATTCAATTATGGCTTAAACTATCAAATGAGGTTCTATCAAAATACTTCTATTAAAGTAAGCTAAATCAACACATAAAACCAGATTGTTTATCCTTTCAAACCCTTCATTCTAGTAAGTCAATCAGTTACACACATTCTCCCTTACACAATTTAATTTATGGAAATACTATCATCATAATAAAGCTCAAATCTACAGGCAAGGTTATACTTCTATCAACAGGAGTGAATCTATTAAACAACACACACACATACACAAGGGATCCGTAGACTCAGAGGTAAATGCATCTGTCAATGTTTAATCATTGTTTCCATAGCTCTTACCACAATCAGGTTGCATTGACATGTGTTCTGTATTAGCTGTCCCTGGGACATCAAATAGTCAAAAAATAAAACCTGTTGTTTAACAAATCCACTGGGGCCTTCAAAAAGTTGGTGCTGACTTATCATCTTAATATTTGGTACTTAAACATTTACTTGGATCTACTTCAATTTGGATCTACTTCAACTTGGATCTACTTCAATTTGGATCTACTTCAGTTATTCAAACTATCGAAATTAGTAAAAATAATTGGAAAGGGTCAAAAACATATCTTATTAAATGATTCATACCTCTGCCCCAAATGCTTCCACTGTGTCCCTTACACCCTGAGTTCCGTGAGTACCACTCACTTTCATTGGAGGCTTATCTACTGGTCCACAGGAGGCTTATCTTTAACCCAAAACACCAGATGGCAGCCTTTCATTTAATATCAGTCCCAAGGCTCAATCCCTCTGTTCATCATGTGGCCTTGTATTGAAACCTTAGACCCTTCAAATTACTAAGATATTGCAATATTAGAGTGCTACCTGAAAGCCACTAATAACACACACGGTCAACACTCATGAAATTGGACATCAACTGATAGACCACTGATAGACCCCCCCCCCCCCCCCCCCCCAAAAAAAAAGATATATACATTCGGGATGTCTCTCGGGCTTCCGTCGTGGCCGCGAACCCCGGTGTTGTCGTTGTTGTTCCCTCGCTGCCTCCGCCTGCTTCCATGGAAGGCTTCTGTCTCCTGCCATAATCTCGTCTCACGTCCAGGATGTCCTCCACTCCTGGCTTTCCTCCTGGGCACGCTGCTTGGTCCGTTGTTGTTGGGATCTTCTGTAGCGATCGTTATAAGGAGAGGACCAAGATGCAGCGTGGTATGTTTCCATCCTTTTTATTTGGAAGAGAAACTCAAAGGAAAAAACTATAAAGCGAAAAAAACTAAATGTGAAGCTCAAAGTAGTGCTCTCAGTCAACTATACCTAGACAAGATCCCACAAAGCACAATGAGGAAATGGCTGCCTAAATATGATCCACAATCAGAGACAACGATAAACAGCTACCTCTGATTGGGAACCATACCAGGCCAACATAGATCATTAATCACTGAGATAACCCACCCTAGTCACTTTCACGCCCCAACCAACATAGAGAATAAACAGCTCTCTATGGTCAGGGCGTGACAATTTACTTACTGAAATTCAGTAGACGTGTCCCTCAGAGGTTTGCCGGATCAGGTATCTTCCCCTGGGCACCTCACAGTAAAAGTCTGGTCTGGGCGGGTCCAGGTCGTCTTTGGTCAGACAGGAATTTCCCTCACACTTTCACACAGAATGCGCCACCAGTGTTCCCTCACAGACCTTCACTGACGCCAAGATTGTGGAGGAAATTGAAGGGACACCTGAAGTCAATTTTAAATGAATCACTCTTTATTATCACAGCCGGAGAGGTTCACAAACTCAATCCAAGCTTGATGAAAACTAAGGCATTCCCTTTCAGTCCTTATATAATGCTACACAAACATGTCATATAAGCATGATTGACATTATTCATTATCTCTTATTAACATTGGTTCCTGCATGTGACTGACTGATACCTCACGATGATTCTTCTCTCAAAGCTCGGACCTTGAAACCAAGATGCTCCTTTTAGTTCCCGCATGCTTATAGGGAAGGGCACTCGACATGTACGGCACTGAAACAAATTAATGATGATTGGCTGAAATAAATGGATAATAAGAAGATTGTGGGAGCTGTTTTGGTTGACCAGTGCAGCTTATTACATTATCAATCAGTCTGGTGTTATAAAAAACATATGTGTTATGTCTTTGCATTATCTGCCATTTCGTGGATTGAGAGTTACCTATCTAATAGAACACAGGCTGTTCTTTAATGGATGCCTCTCTAACATAAACCAGGTAGAACTAAACCTCATCTAAAACCCTCAACCTCATCTAAAACCCTAAACCTCATCTAAAACCCTCAACCTCATCTAAAACCCTAAACCTCATCTAAAACCCTGAACCTCATCTAAAACCCTAAACCTCATCTAAAACCCTGAACCTGATCTAAAACCATAAACCTTATCTAAAACACTAAACCTCATCTAAAACCCTGAACCTCATCTAAAATCCTAAACCTCATCTAAAACCCTAAACCTCATCTAAAACCTGAACCTGAACCTGATCTAAAACCCTGAACCTCATCTAAAACCCTAAACCTCATCTAAAACCCTAAACCTCATCTAAAACCCTGAACCTCATCTAAAACCCTAAACCTCATCTAAAACCCTAAACCTCATCTAAATCTTGTCATGAATATTGTGGCAATTGAGCAAGTTGAGGAGTCTAAACTGCTTGGTGTAACCATAGATTGGAATCTGAAATGGTCAAAACATATTGATGCAACAGTAGCTATATGGGGAGAGGTCTGACCTTGATAAAGGGGTGCTCTGCTTTCTTGATATCACATCAACAAAACAAGTCCTACAGGCCCTAGTTTTATCACACCTGGACTACTGCCCAGTGATATGCTCAAGTTTACAAAGAAGGACATAGGCAAATTACAGTTGGCCCAGAACAGAGCAGTGTGGCTGGCCCTTAAATGTACACAGAGGGCTAATATCAATAACGTGCTTGTCAATCTCTCCTGGCTCAAAGTAGAGGAGAGATTGACTGCATCACAACTTGTGTTTGTGAGAGGTATTGACGTGCTGTGAGGACACACATGCACACACACACACTCTCTCTCTCTCACACACACACACACTAAGATTGTAGTAATGTACATTTTATATTGTAAATGTGTAATATTAGAGTAATAACGTAGTCATTTATTGTATGATGTATTGGTTTATTTATGATGTAGGGTGTTGTTTTGTTGTGATGTAATTGTTTTGTTCCTGTTTGGACCCCAGGAAGAGGAGCTGCTAAATACTCTAAATACTTTTGCCGAGCGTGAGACACTCCTATTCATTTCAAGTCAAATCAAATGTTATTCGTCACATGAGCTGAATACAACGGGGATCAATTTTACCGTGAAATGCTTGCTTACGAGCCCTTCCCAACAAAACAGAGTAAAACTATTTTAATGAAAATAGTAACACAAAAGGAATAAAATACACAAGAATGGAGCTATATACAGGGGTACTAGTACCAGATCAATGTGCAGAGGTACGAGGTATTTATGTACATACATGAAGACAGGGTAATGTGACTAGGCATCAGGATAGATAATAATAATAGTCAAATAAAGAGCAGAGTAGCAGCAGCATATGATGAGTGTAAAAGTGTGTGTATTTACTGTAGAGTCGTGTGGGTGTGCATATAGTAATTGTAAGATAGGGTCAATGCATGTAGTCCGAGTCACCAATTAATTTACTATTTAGTAGTCTTATGCCTATGAAGCAGTTTTATGACTTGGGGGTAGAAGCTGTTGGTCCAAGAGCTGATGCAGGGACTTTAAGGCTTACAGGGTTAGAGTTGACCCAAGTGTTTTTTTCTACAGAAAACCACACAATTGTAAGGAATTCCAGTAGGCATAGCCTAAAACTGATCTTTCTGGTTTATACTCTTTTTTAAAGTGAAAGATGGACAATTTATGGCATTTATGGCAGCTAGGCAAGTTTAGTCTGCTCTGTTGTTGTCCCATTAGGCAGGGAATTTTTAACAGAAAACAACCAAACTGCAAAGAATTCCAGTAGGGGCGTCACAAAATACGTTTTATTTTAAAGCCTGCTACACTGGAAGTGTAACTTTTAGTCAGGGCAAGCAGAGCTGAGACACATTTATCCTATTACTTCGGCCGAGATACACTATTTAGCGATAACTAACCAGCCTAACCACACCAGCTTCGCCCTCATGTGGGTGATAACAAACTAGCAAGCATGCTAGGTAGTGCTACACATTGTGAGAAAAATATATTTTTCATCTTCTTTCCTGTTGTTTAATTAAGAGACCGACAGGTTCTGGCATTTCTGTGTGTAAACAACAACTTTCAGGCAAGTTACCAAAATCAACAGTTAACCAAGAAAGACTGCAGGCTTGGCCGATGGGAAAGTCCCTTTCAGACCTTATCAATCTCTGTGTAGGGTATGACCATGATTAATCAGTTGCAAAACGGTTTTATATGGGCCATAATGAGAACAGAGTCTGTCTAATCAGGTCACCTATGAAATGTATTAAAAAAACTAGATAAGGACATTTACTGAAGTAAATGTGGTGTGCTTGTTAGTCTAGAAGTATTTATTGTGAAGTAGTAGTATTGGTAGTGATGGCAGTAGTAATGGTAGTAATATCATTTTTTTTATAGGCAACGTGTTCTTTATAGTGAGCTATTTTGGGGTGCTTCAAACTTAAACAAGGTTGCATGGGTTTTCTCTTAAAACCTTTTGTCAATAGGGGGTGCTATTTGCACTTTGTAAAAAATTCGTTCCCAAATTAAACTGCCTCGTACTCAATTCTTGCTCGTACAATATGCATATTATTATTACTATTGGATAGAAAACACTCTCTAGTTTCTAAAACCGTTTGAATTTTTTCTCTGAGTGAAACAGAACTCATTCTGCAGCACACTTCCTGTCAAGAAGTGAGATTTCTGAAATCGAGGTCTCTGTTCCAGGGTCGGTTTATAAATTCCCTTGTAAGCTATGGGGCTACATGCACTGCATACGCCTTCCCCTAGATGTCAGTAAGCGGTGAGACTTTGAATGGAGTGGATAGCACCATCTGGGGGAGTATAAAGCCTCTTGGAACGGAAGGACCAACCTTTTCGACGCGGGGCCTGACGCAGGAGGGACACCAGCATGGCGTCCTGAAAAGCTTTCGGTTTAGCAGTTCTATATCTCCGGCTCTGATTTAATTTGTTTTTTGTCTTAAAAACTTCATAAGGTAGTTAATTTAAACCGAATAATAGCAGTTTATATCAGTTTATTGCGATTTTCTGGAGTTTCTTTGTCAGGCGTTATCGCGAGTTGGGCACCTCTCCGGTACATCGCTGGCGTTAGCAGCTAATTCTACAGGAGTAGAGGACATCTTTCAACCAAAAGACGATTGTTCTGGACAAAGGACCACTTGCCCAAGATTCTGATGGAAGCTCATCAAAAAGTAAGAGATATTTATGATGTTAATTCGTATTTCTGTGGAAAAATGTTAAATTATTAGTCCGCCATTAATTTCGGCATGGTCTCGCTGTAACGCACGCTGTATGTCGAGTAACGTTAATTTTAAAAATCTAACACAGCGGTTGCATTAAGAACTAATGTATCTTTCATTTGCTGTCCAACCTGTATTTTTTAGTCAAGTTTACGATTAGTTATCGATTAGATTAGGTGCCTCTCCAAGATGGCGCCGGACAGATTGCTTCAAGTTTGGCTACAATTCACATTGTATAACCACGATTTGTGCCGTTAAATATGCACATTTTCGAACAAATCCTATATGCATTGTGTAATATGATGTTACAGGACTGTCATCTGATGAAGTATATGAAGGTTAGGCAAAAATTATATATCTTTTGCTGGTTTGTTAGGATCGCTAACCTTTGCTGCTGGTAAACGGCTTGTGTTTCTGGCTATTGTGGTAAGCTAATATAATGCTATATTGTGTTTTCGCTGTAAAACACTTTAAAAATCTGAAATATTGGCTGGATTCACAAGATGTTGGTCTTTCATTTGCTGTATGCTGTGTATTTTTCAGAAATGTTTTATGATGAGTATTTAGGTATTTGACGTTGGTCTCTGTAATTATTCTGGCTGCTTCGGCACTATTTCAGATTGCAGCTGCAATGTAGAACTGTGATTTATACCTGAAATATGCACATTTTTCGAACAAAACATATGCTATACAATAAATATGTTATCAGACTGTCATCTGATGAAGTTGTTTCTTGGTTAGTGGCTATTTATATCTTTATTTGGTCGAAATTGTGATAGCTACCTATGCAGGAAAAAAATGGTGGGAAAAAAAAGTTGTGTCTTTTGCTATCGTGGTTAGCTAATAGATTTACATATTGTGTCTTCCCTGTAAAACATTTAAAAAATCAGAAATGATGGCTGGATTCACAAGATGTGTATCTTTCATCTGGTGTCTTGGACTTGTGATTTAATGATATTTAGATGCTAGTATTTACTTGTGACGCTATGCTAGGCTATGCTAGTCAGCTTTTTTACTGATGGGGGTGCTCCCGGATCCGGGATTGTGTGCAACTAGAAGTTAATGCAACTCTGTGCAGTCAACGGCAATATCTGTTTCAGCTATAATTCCAGGAGCCGCTTGTGGATTTGACAGCTCTAACACAGTTCCACCTCAGACACCGCCAAAACAACTGCTATGTGGATGTTGGCTGAAGAGGATCTGATTGAACAGAGCCCTAAGTCTCTAAGAGCTTTGCACACCTGGTTTGGGCAATATTTGCCCAATATTCTTTTCAGAAATCTTCAAGCTCTGTCAAAGTGTTGGGGATCATGGCTCAATAGCAATTTTCAAGGACATTTCAGTCAAAACTAACGTGACCAGCCAGGAACTTTGTAGATTATTGTATTTCTGAAAGGTGCATTCCTCTCCCAGTGTCTGGTGTAAGCAGACTGAAGCAGGTTTTCCTTTAGGATTTTGCCTGTGCTTAGCTCCATCCTGTATCTTTTTATCCTGAAAAACTCCCCAGTCTTTGCCAAGGTCAAGGATACACATACCATGATGCAGCCACCCCATGCTTGAAAATAAGGAGGCAGTTACTCAGTGATATGTTGTTGGATTTGTCCCAAACATAATGTATTGCATTTAAACCAAAAAGTCTATTAATTCAAGATGTTTTTTGCAGTATTACTTTAGTGCCTTGTTGCATACAAGATGCATGTTTTGGAATAATTTTATTTTCACTGTCATTTAGGTCATTATTGTAGAGTCACTACGATGTTGATCCATCCTCAGTTTTCTCCCATCACAGCCATTGAAGTCCGTAGCCATTTTAAAATCCCCAAATGGACTCGTGGTGACACCCCTGAGTAGTTTCCTTCCTGTCCTGCAGCTCAGTTCAGGCAGACGACTATCTTTTATGTCTGGGTAGTGTTATACATAATCCACAGCATAATTGTTAACTTTGTTTCCCATCTACCAATCACTGCCCTTCTTTATAAGCCTTTCAAAAAGCTCCCTGGTCTTTGAGGAACCTTGCAGATGTATAAGGAACAGAGGAAGGGTAGTCACTCAAAAGTCATGTAAACTACTATTTCAGTACATGTCATTTATGTGATTTATTAAGCCAAATGCTTTTCCTTAACCTAATTTAGGCTTGCCTAAAAGGCGGTTAATACTGTACAACTATTTTTTGTTAATTTGTATGCATTTTTTGGGGATCCCAATATTTAAAAAATCTATTTCAATCCCGCTAACAAAATGTGAGAAAAGTCCAAGGGGTGGTGAATACCCACTGTTAACATTACACTGAACAGGTTGATGTTTGTCATGAGTCTTGTCCTGGAGGCAGACCTGGGCCATTTCCCCTGAGGCCAGCTGCACAGTCGAAGTTATAACAATTCATTAAGGAACATGTGCTTTTTTGTCTTAATTTAAGGTTAGCAGTATGGTGAAAGTGAAGTTTAAAATCTGATTTTATACCTGTGTCCATCTGCAATGTGGACTCCAGTACAAGATTGACGAGAAACGCTAACCTGCACTGTGAACCAAATCAACCAGGTTTACCATCTACTTTGTAGAGAAATTTAATATTTTTGTCCGTAGTGAGATAAGCAGATAAGCCATTCAATTGAATAAAGCAGTTATAGTGAATTCAACCCAGTGAGGCACTTTTACCACTCCTGTGCTAATAAAATAATAATCCAACTGGCTAAATATGGCAATTGTATAACAACCAGTTTGCAAGACATCGTCAGTTTCCTAATTCGATTAGCACAGGAACATAGCATTGTGCATAAGAATGAACAGAATACATTTCAATGTTTGGGCTCTTGGAGGGTTGGAACCCCCCCTGCTGCCTATGCATCTCAATACTCTACACTGGGTATGGTAGTAGGTGCCAGGCGCACCGGTTTGTGTCAAGAACTGCAACACTCCTGGGTTTTTAATGCTCAACAGTTTCCCGTGTGCATCAAGAATGGTCCACCTCCCAAAAGACACCCAGTCAACTTGACACAACTGTGGGAAGCATTGGAGTCAACATGGGCCAGCATCCCTGTGGAACGCTTTTGACACCTAGTAGAGTCCAAGCCCACATGAATTGAGGCTGTTCTGAGGGGGGAAAAAGGGGGGTGCAAATCAAATTTAGGCAGGTGTTCCTAATGTTTGGTATACTCAGTATATATATATCTATGGTGTCAATTGTTGCAGGTGTGACCGTTTCGGTTTGGACAATTTTGAGTTAACATATAGCTGGCTATCTTTCATTTGGACAGATGTACAGTACCAGTCAAGTTTGGACACACCTACTAATTCCAGGGTTTTTCTTTATTTTTACTATTTTCTACATTGTAGAATAGTGAAGACATCAAAACTATGAAATAGCACATATGGAATCATGTAGTAACCAAAAAAAGCATTAAACAAATATATTTGAGATCCTTCGAAGTAGCCACCCTTTGCCTTGATGACAGCTTTGCACACTCTTGGCATTCTCTCAACCAGCTTCATGAGGTAGTCACCTGGAATGTATTTCAATTAACAGGTGTGCCTAAAAAGTTAATGTGGAATTTCTTTCCATCTTAATGCGTTTGAGCCAATCAGTTGTGACAAGGTAGGCGTGGTATACAGAAGATATCTATTTGGTAAAAGACCAAGTCCATATTATTGCAAGGACAGCTCAAATAAGAGAAACGATAGTCCATTACTTTTAGACATGGTCAGTCAATCCAGAACAGTATTTTTATTTCACCAATATAGTCTAAACCAGTTTACTATTAAAAACTTTCCAAACCTTAAATATACAATTGAGTATTTGCATATTACCAATTGGTGCTGAAAAGTTGACGTATATGCATGTATTGGGACAAGTGGCACAGCGGTCTAAAGGCACTGCATCTGTGCTAGAGAAGTCACTACAGACACTAGTTTGATTCCAGGCTGATTCACAACTGGCCGTGATTGGGTGGTGCACAATTGGCCCAGCATTGTCCGGGTTAGGCCATCATTGTAATTAAGAATGTGTTCTTAACTGGCTCACCTAGTTAAATACATTACAAAGCTTTCAAAAACATTCTGAACGGTTATCCATGTAGTCTACCCACTCGGCACAGATGTCAGTTCAACGTCTAAATATCAAATAAAGGATTTAGGTAAAAGATTTAACTTCATAAATCCAAAATTAGTTTCACTTTGAAGCTAAAAGTTTTCAAAGACATTGCCCAGTGGGTAGTGAGTCTGAGAAAATATTGAACAATTTAAAGAGACGATTTAAGATAAATGTTCTGAAAACTCAGACAATCTTTTGGTCAGCAAGTGTGAGTGTTCTCAGCAATTTCATTAAAATGCATTCAACGTGCAGAAGGGGACCACACCTGCATTTCTTTGTCATGGAAGACTATGTATATAACATTCATTCTACAATATTGTGCCTAGCTGAACATGCCCCAGGCTTTAGGATGGTATTTCAGGAAAAATGTTCTAGTCAGAAACAACAGAGAGATCACTTTTGATTTTCAATAACACCTTTGGTTCCAGTTTAAAAACAGATGAATGGCACAAGAAATGAATACTTAGAGCACTATATTTGAGGAGTAGTTTATTTCTATTGCACAAGAAGTGACCAGCTTTTAAATTGCAGGCATATTTAGCCACTGAGCAGTGAGTGGAAGGCCTGTAGAGTTTAGGAGTCTTCAATATCCAGGAACTACTTATTGGATGGAGCCATCCTGTACCAGGCACAGGACCAATCACGCCCCTTGAGACAGGCAGAGTACTTGGCCTGGGGTCCGCTTTGGCCATCGGCCAACAACAAGTCTGTCCAAAGGCACTCATCTGGGGCGCTGACGGGACAGGGGAGGGAAGAGCAGCGGATGATCTGTAGATCAGAGCAGGGAGAGAGAAAGATCCAGATCACTGACTGATCATTACCCCAATAATCTAGCTCTTGTGTTTAGCCAATGTGACAAGGTAAACATTTAACAAAAGTGGTGTAAAGTAATTTGACTATAATTCCTGTCACACACACCGTGCAATCGCAGCCGCTTTGGTAGCGTTGAGTCAAGCTCTTCTTTTGTGTGCCATTCAAGTCCTCCCAGTATTGAATAAAGTCACACATGACTAAATGCATACTGCCATCAGTACTCATCCTGCCTGGAGACAGAGAGAAGACAGTGAGTCAACAACCTGTGGGGTAGAAGTTAACCCCAGATGCTGATCTTAGATCCATTTCCTCTTTTTCCCCCCACAAATGGTTAAGAATAGGAATGGGGAGGGGGAAACAGATCCTAGATCTGTCCCTGGGGGTAACTTTACCCTGGAGCAGGAAGACATACCGATGCAGCCTGGAACACTAGAATTTATCATAAATAAGCGATGCATTAGTTGTAAACATTTATAAGCATTAACATTTAAATTCATAACATTATAAAGTGTAACTTGAAGAGGCGGGGCGGCAGGGTAGCCTGCCGCCCCGGGCTAGTAACCGAAAGGTTGCAAGTTCAAATCCCCGAGCTGACAAGCTCTGTCGTTCTGCCCCTGAACAAGGCAGTTAACCCACTGTTCCTAGGCCGTCATTGAAAATAAGAGTTTGTTCTTAACTGACTTGCCTAGTTAAATAAAAAAAAGGTTAAAAATGTAAGTCGCTCTGGATAACAGCGTCTGCTAAATGACTTAAATGTAATGTAAATGTAAGAGCCAGGCTGTATCACATCCGGACGTGATTGGGAGTCCCATAGGGCGGCGCACAGTTGGCCCAGCGTCGTCAGGGTTTGGCCGTCATTGCAAACAAGAATTTGTTTAACTGACTTACCAAGTTAAATAAAGGTTTTTAAAAAAGGATTTATTCTAAAGCACTTGATTTCTTGTACAAGATGAAGTCAATAGTTTAGAATAGGCCATGATGCTGCAAGCACAGGTTGAGCAGTGTAACCGGCGCTAGCAATGAACTTGGGTAACGTAGTGAGAACCGCACCCGTGAAGAGATACTCCTTGTTGATTTCCAGGGTCACACCGCACGAGGCTGAAGAGGATGAAGTGAAGACGGCGTGGATAACCCGGTCAGGACCTTTGAACATCTAGCCAATCACAAGGAGAGAACAAAGGATCTGTCAAACATCTACATATACAGTTTTGAACCTAACCGACTGCAGCTCTCAGGCACTGTCAGTCGTTCCTAATTCCTTCCCTATTCCCTCAGCCTGATGTTTGCAGATCAAAAAATATTGCTTAATCTAACCTTCATTTTTAATCAGGGTGTAATTTTTTTTTTTACAGACCCCCGAATTTCAGAAACACACACAAAATGTAAGCAGAACAGTCAAAATCAATTCTGAGTCGCCCTAAAGGCAAATAAACGTCACATTTAGAACATTTTGAATATCATTCGGCAAAAATATTTCAGGCAGATTCATCCAACTCAGTAGCGACAAATGGAATATCCAGAGTTAAACATCCCTGATCTGAGACAGGCTGTAACTATAATGTCTAAAGGTGGGTAATAATGTTAGGTACAGTGAGAGTTTTAGTAAAAGGGATTTATAAATAAAAATCTGGCAATTTATCCACCAACGTGACAAAGAGCCAGCCAACTTCCTGGTAGAGAATACAGTGATGAGTACCAAACCCCCATCACCAGTAATAATGTGCATTATGATGAACTGCATTTAAAAGCTTTGATGAAATGGCAGCCATAGATGATGTCACCATAGTCTAGGACTGGTAGGAACGTCAACTGAATAATGTGCTTTCCAGCAAGAGGCATGAGCCATTTCTACAGAAGCTCCTTTTCATATGGTGGAAGCTCCACAACTACACCGTTTATGCCAACCCAGATCTGCAAACACTGAAGGGATGGAGCCCAGGGGAAAGGAGAGAACTGGGACCAGCTGTCAGACTGGGGTTCAGGGGGCTTCAATGTTCAGTGCAGGAAGGAACAACCACTTAATAAAAAGGCTGATCATACCTTGATCTGTTGGATGTCATACTTGGTGTTACCAGACACAACTTCCACTCCAACCACCTTTGCCCTGATCACTGGAAGAGAGAAACGTGGTTTAACTGACAAACGATTTTCCTTTTAATGGTCAGTTAGACACTGACAATTTAAGGGTGTTATGAGATCTAAGAGAACGTAGAAAGCGACACAGACCCAAGATATTACAGTCTTAAAAATGTTTGCGCATAAGTTCACACTGTTTGGCCTAAACAGACGAGTCCATTTTCCCTCCAGATCCTAGATTTCTAGCTCTGGTCGTCTGCTTTTAATTCAACACGCCTGGTTTAACCATGGTGCCCTGCCTTTAATTCAACACGCCTGGTTTAACCATGCTGCCCTGCCTTTAATTCAACACGCCTGGTTTAACCATGCTGCCCTGTCTTTAATTCAACACGCCTGGTTTAACCATGCTGCCCTGTCTTTAATTCAACACGCCTGGTTTAACCATGCTGCCCTGTCTTTAATTCAACACGCCTGGTTTAACCATGCTGCCCTGTCTTTAATTCAACACGCCTGGTTTAACCATGCTGCCCTGTCTTTAATTCAACACGCCTGGTTTAACCATGCTGCCCTGTCTTTAATTCAACACGCCTGGTTTAACTATGCTGCCCTGTCTTTAATTCAACACGCCTGGTTTAACTATGCTGCCCTGTCTTTAATTCAACACGCCTGGTTTAACTATGCTGCCCTGTCTGGTCTACAGATGTTCAGGTGCCAACCAGGTGCTGGTAGGAAGACTGAGGCACATGAGCGTCCCATCAGCTGTAATCAGAGGGGAATATTCCTGGCCTGCTTAGGCACCATCACACAGACCTTATGACACATGCTCCTCCTCTGCCCACCTGTCTGGGTAGAAGGTGCTGACAGCAACAACCTCTTCACTTCAGTCTGATTCAGAAGATATTCAAGCGATTCATCCTTGCCAAACAGATGAACTACTCCTGTAATGTTAAGTTCCCTCTATTCCACAGCTGTCTATCATCATCATTAGGACCAGTACACCACATAGATGTACTTGTTGCTTCATCACTGGAATTACAGTTTGTTTTGCAGCCATCCTGAACTAATGAAACTACAGTAGAAAAGGTTTTTACTAAGAGCTGTACCAACTATGGGACATTACACTCCAAAATCCACATGTGGCAGATGTTTCAGACCTCAAGATGGAGCCACAGCCCACGGTTGTGCAGAATATATGTGTTTCCTTAATTCAAGTACAATTCAGGTTGAGAACATTCCTTTTAAGGAGCACATAAGAAATTAACTGTGAAAGAAATTAACTGACCAATAATAGTAATATACAATTGCCAAATCTTAATTTAATCATCCCGTTGCAGGAACTGCAAACTTGTAGTGTATTCAAGGTTTAAAAAGCCAACTAAGTAATTCATTTCCACTTAAATGCCAGACTTGATTTGCCCCAATGAAGAATATATCAAACCCTACAACAACAAAAATCCATTCATTATACGCCGCATAACAATACACATTGCTCCAGGATTATTTTCCTGATGTGTGAAACTGGCTCAAATTAAGATATGGCATCTGTAGCCTACCACTATTTTATATAAATAAAATAGTATACACTACAAAGTCTACACTACAACTGAGTGCCTTGGGTTAAATGTAGGAAGATAACATATTAACTTAATTTTGGTCTATATACATACACTGTAGGCATTATGTGTAGGCCTAGAGGCAAATAACACTTGGTGTAGCAGAGGTCTCAGCCAGGGCTCTCCAACCCTGTTCCTGGAGAGCTACCCTCCTGCAGGTTTTCAATCCAAACCCAGTTGTAACGAACCTGATTCAGTTCATCAACCAGCTAATTATTAGAATCAGGTGTGCAGATTAGGGTTGGCTCAAAAACCTACAGGATGGCAGCTCTCCGGGAACAGGGTTGGAGCCCTGGCTGTAGCCCATCTTACTGTTGCCTACTTATGTAAATACAATGATCATGTTTATGTCATGGTTATTAATATTAGAACGACCACAGGATTCTTCAAATGTTTGCATGTTGCGCATTGATACAGTATAGCAGCCCAGTGGTTGCCAACTCCAGCCTTCGAGTACACACACAACAGCACATATTTTGTTGTGTCCCCGGACAAAAACACCTGATTCAACTCATTGAGGGCCTGATGATTAGTTGAATCAGGTGCTCTTGTCCAGGGTTACAATAAAAATGTGTACCGTTGGAGTAACTCGAGGACCGGAGTTGAGAACCTGAGAAGTCAGAAATATTGCCAAAGTTGCCTTACCGACGTCTGCGCTGCAAAAAGCCTGTTGAAGATGCACAGGAGCGCATTTGCAAGCTTCTGCAATGTCTTCGATCCGCCAAAGGAACAAAACGACCAGAGTGATGAAACAACTGCTTACAGACCAAGTCATTTTGGAAAATATATCTATAGCGTAAGATAAAATGTTTACTCCAGAAGCTAAAGAACAGTTGTATTGTAAACTACACTAGAACATTCAAAGATGTTCCCAGACAGACAAACACCTAGAAATCTGTTCTCCCTTCGCTGTAAATCAGCCCGTTTTATTGCCGGCTGTGAGCTCCTCCCACAGTCAGAACCAAGCCAGTGGTAGGCTGAGCGTTCTATTAATCCAGAACCATAGCAACTGCATTGGGAAATAATACACTGTTTAACAGGACATCCACAGAGCAGGCTCAACTTGCCCGGTTGCCATAAATTCCATAAATTGTCTGTCTTTCGCCTAAACAATGGTGATGAACCAGAAATATCCGTTTTAGGATATGCTCTATTTGAATTCCTTTTTTTAAACACCTGGGGCAAATTTAAAGCAGGCTCAACTTGCCCGACTGCTCAGGTCAGTTCACTTTCCCTAGGCCCCTCAAACTCAACTCTGGACCTCGACGTGAATCCAGTGCCACTGCATTTGTTTTATTGTTCCTCTTTAATCAGGGACTGATTTTGACCAGGAACACCGGGAAAGTGCAATTCATTATCAGGTAGAACAGAAAACTAGCATGCTCCTGCCATGGTAGAGCCTGGCTGATTTTCTTTTCTGGCTGGCAGTTGGCATGAACCAATTTATGGTGGTGGATATTTAAATTCAGCCGGAAAACCTGGGTCCGATGATAAAATATGCCAGTGTTTCTTGATCACATCTCCCACTTTTCGCGAGTTCAAAGTATATGTGGTTGTGAACATTACGGAGTGTACTTTAGCTTTAGCGGGTCTTTTTTGTAGCAGTTCATCTCGTGCCTCTTCTTAGAAACCGAATGCGCATCTCCGCTGCTTGTTCTAGATAATGCTCTGTGGAGGGGCATATACGGTGCAGTCTGAAATACTGGCTTCTAGGAAGTCCTATTTTTAATGGCTCAGGATGGAAGCTGTCCCCCTGTAATATAGTATTTCTGTCCGTTTCTTTTCTATACAGAGTTGTAAACAGGGTTCCATTTGATTTCTCAATCCACACTTCGAGGTAACGAACACGTTGTGTGTCACATTCAATAGTGAATTTGAGATTGGGGTCAATGTCATTGAGTAGTGCCATACTATCTGACAGCTCTTTTTCCGTTCCTTCCCATATGCAAAAAATGTCGTCAATATATCGATACCACTTCAAGACTTTATTCAAAAATGTATAATCGTTTCCATTATTAACAAAACGTATTAATTATTAACATAAAAAGACCCACATAGAGGTTAGCATAGCTTGGAGCGAATGTGGAGCCCATCGATGTTCCATTCGTTTGGAGGTAGTATTCATCACCAAACCTCACTCATACAATAACAAATGTGCAAAAGTAGCCCAATTAGCGGGGGGTGGGGCATCTTCTTGTCGTGCACGGTGCTCATGGAACACGCACTTGAATGTACTCAAGACTCCATTCTATGCGCACCAAAATTGCAACTGTTTGTCTGAAGTGCCCTTTGAAAGCCTCCCAGCTAGCACATTTGGTTCCTTGGAAGTTGTGGGAATGTAAGTTTTTGGTTTCCCATTGGTTCTGGAAACGAAACTATATGTTTCCTGACCGTTAACTTAAAAACATAAACATTTTTACGGTCTGAGAACGGTAGTGAACATTTCACCTGTTCTGGGAATTAGATTTTTTTAGGTTGCAGGGAGGTTCTGAGAACATTTGCCCTGGGAGGTTTTATTAACGTTCTGAGAACGCAAATTTTAGGTTATTTGAAGGTAATTAATGAACATTCTGAGAACATGTTTCCATACAATTTTTAAAATCACTGCTAGCTTAGTTTGGGTTAACTGTTGAACCAAGCACAGAAAGGACACAGGGAAATTAATTTGCTTGGGCATTAATCATACAAACACATTTATTTTTCAATGTGGCATCTTCTGTTCTCTATCAGAGCATGTGAGTGGAATTGAGTGCTAAAAACACTCCTCACAGGATAAAAAACTGCAGTTCCAAATTCGCTCCATTCATTAAAATCACAAAAACCCATTTATTTTGAACGACCACCTGGACCTACTATTTGGTTTTGAAGTATCGACACCAAACCATATGATTTGAATGAAAAGTATTTTAGTTAACAACATGAAAAGGTGACTGTAAGAAGCGCTCATCATTTCAAATAGGCCACATGTCATATTAAACAGCTTATAAACACTGTAAATAGGTCAGGAGCCAGACAGGAATTATTAGAATTAAATACAAATTAAACAAAAGATGCCTTATTAGGCTCAGTGCCTTTGAATTCACTTTTAGAAACACGAGTTTGGCCAGAGTCTGTGGCTTCAGGCTCATGTGATGGTGCCGGTAGAGCAGGCCAGCAGTGGAGAATACCCTCTCAGACCTTGCAGAGCCACTGAGGATGCTAAACACCTTTTGGGCCACTCTTGCCAGGCTGGGCAAGGATGCAGATTTTTTTAACTTTTATTTTATAGGTCGGCCTGAAGATTTTATGGTAAAATTACCCTATCAAAATGGAAAGCTCCTTGAAAGAGGTAACATGTCAGGTCTATAGGGCCAAAATCAGTGATAGCCTATAGTAAAGATAATAGAACAAAAATTAACAAAACTTTCAAGAGATCTTATTTTTAGTTTATAAATACTTTGCTATAATGACACAATTAGCTAGCTCCCCATTCCTTTCTGTTAGAATGTGCACGTAGTACACCATCATGCTTTCGGGATGTCTTTTCAGATTCCACAATGATTCTTTAGTTGTGGACACCACATCACCGCACTCCCTCTCTTCTTTAGTTGTGGACACTACATCACCGCACTCCCTCTCTTCTTTAGTTGTGGACACTACATCACCGCACTCCCTCTCTTCTTTAGTTGTGGACACAACATCACCACACTCCCTCTCTTCTTTAGTTGTGGACACTACATCACCGCACTCCCTCTCTTCTTTAGTTGTGGACACTACATCACTGCACTCCCTCTCTTCTTTAGTTGTGGACACTACATCACCGCACTCCCTCACTTCTTTAGTTGTGGACACTACATCACCGCACTCCCTCTCTTCTTTAGTAGTGGACACTACATCACCGCACTCCCTCTCTTCTTTAGTTGTGGACACAACATCACCACACTCCCTCTCTTCTTTAGTTGTGGACACTACATCACCGCACTCCCTCTCTTCTTTAGTTGTGGACACTACATCACCGCACTCCCTCTCTTCTTTAGTCGTGGACACTACATCACCGCACTCCCTTTCTTCTTTAGTCATGGACACTACATCACCATACTCCCTCTCTTCTTTAGTTGTGGACACTACATCACCACACTCCCTCTCTTCTTTAGTCGTGGACACTACATCACCACACTCCCTCTCTTCTTTAGTTGTGGACACTACATCACCACACTCCCTCTCTTCTTTAGTTGTGGACACTACATCACCACACTCCCTCTTCTTTAGTTGTGGACACTACATCACCACACTCCCTCTCTTCTTTAGTTGTGGACACTACATCACCGCACTCCCTCTCTTCTTTAGTTGTGGACACTACATCACGACACTCCCTCTCTTCTTTAGTTGTGGACACTACATCACCGCACGTCCTCTCTTCTTTAGTTGTGGACACTACATCACCACACTCCCTCTCTTCTTTAGTTGTGGACACTACATCACGACACTCCCTCTCTTCTTTAGTTGTGGACACTACATCACTGCACTCCCTCTCTTCTTTAGTTGTGGACACTACATCACTGCACTCCCTCTCTTCTTTAGTTGTGGACACTACATCACGACACTCCCTCTCTTCTTTAGTTATGGACACTACATCACCACACTCCCTCTCTTGCTCTTGGTCCTCATCTTTGTAAGTCACCTTGATTTCACACATTTGTGTTTCTTTATGAAAATATTTAGTGAACTCCATGACAGTAGCTAAAGCAAGGGGCTAAAGCAGCAGACAAGTAGCCTACAAATGCATGCTGGGCCAGGCATGCACTGAGCTCGTGAAGTGAGCGGTACTGGAGTGGTACTGGAGCGAAATTGGAGGCGGCGAGAAGGCCAATGCTCCAGCCTTTGGGCAACTTGCTCTGCGCTTCAGTCAGAACTGAGAACGCTCCAGCTCTGCTCACATGCTCTGTTCTCTATCCATGGAATTAGTCCACTGCACCACCAGGATGGAGCTAGCATGCCATGTATTTTTAACTCATACAAAGCCGTTCATTTTAGTATATTCAAACAGACCCCATTTCAAAGGAAAAAAGCACTCATTAAGATCAGGTGTGGACAATTAGTGGGTGCGGGCAATACACCTGAACACACACACAGGATAGATACAGTTTTGTTGACGCTGAGAACAGAATGTACATGTTTTTAAATAACATTCTTAGAACGTTCTTTGAGCGTTACAAATGTTTTCTTGTGGTTTTTATAGAAAGTTTTCTAAATGTGCTGAGAACATGACTTTATATAGAACCATGAGGAAACCTGTAGGAAATGTTATGTTGAAGTACTGCAATTCCCACAGAAGAACGTTGTTTCTTAATGTTCCCTGAACAATCGGAGAACATTACTTTAAATAGAACCATGAGCAAACCTGTAGGAAACGTTATGCGGAAGTACTGAAATTCCCACCTAAGAAACATATGGTTCTCAGAACGTTATGTGCTAGCTGGGTATCCTGCATTATTCCCAGAAAGTTGTGGCAGGGCCAGCGCTAGAAGGAATCAGTTGGAAGGGCATTTGATTTCTATATGCAGGCACACATTTTTAACGGGTGTAAGAGTAAAGACCATAGGCAGCTTGTCAGTTTCAATTTTGGGGAAGCTTACAAGTTATCCTACTATTTCTACCGATCTGCCGACCAGTTGATTATTTTTATAACAGCATTCCGTTGAACAGTTTCATTTCAATAATAACCTTTTTGTTTTTCTCAATGTTTTTTACTTGGTTAATCATAAAAATCTGAATTAAAATTCATCTAATGCAAGAGTACCAGCCTCTGCCATATGGACACATTGATACACCGTGATCCATTCATTGGTGGCTAAATAAATTAACTCATGGAACTCATAGATAGCCTATAGGCCAATGCAGAATTAGGCCTATACTGTAACTTCCATCTTCAACTAAGTAAAATATATAATCCTAAACCCAACAAATAAAAACAGAAGAAAATATCCTGATAAATGCAGGTTCTTTCAATCACATTAATCAATCTTCTCTGCCTGTCTGCCCCCCTTTCTATCTGTCTTGACTTGAGCCATCGCTGGTTAACTGCAACATTGTAAGCTATCAAATCAATCAACTGGGTCTGGGCCGAAGCTGTTGCTAGTGAACTGTCAACATTGTATCAACTAGAATAAACCTATTCTGAACCAGTGAGCTCTTGACAGACAGCTTTTTTAAAATGTCGTTTCCACTGGAGATATGGGATCATCAGTGTCACACCCTGGCCTTAGTATTCTTTGTTTTCATTATTATTTTTAGGTAGGTCAGGGTGTGACATGGGGAATGTTTGTGTTTTGTCGTTTTGGGTGGTTATATGGTAAAGGGGGTGTTGGGTGTAGTGTATGAGTTTGTGTTGAGTGAATGTTTCTAGGTATGTCTATGGTTGAGTGAATGTGTCTAGGTATGTCTATGGTTGAGTGAATGTGTCTAGGTATGTCTATGGTTGCCTGAGTGGTTCTCAATCAGAGACAGATGTCTTTCATTTGTCTCTGATTGGGAGCCATATTTAAGGCAGCCATGGGCATCATGCATTTGTGGGTAATTGTCTATGTTGAACGTTTGTTGCTTGTCTGTGCACTAACGTTTGTAGCTTCACGGTCGTTTGTTGTTTTGTTTCTGTTTATGTATAGTGTTCGTTTTGTTTTATCTCCAATAAAAGAAGATGTCTTCATTTCCCGCTGCGCCTTGGTCCTCTCTCTCACCCACTTATGACGATCGTGACAATCAGATCATGATATTTTGCTCTTTCACGTCGAGGCTCTGTGATTATCGGGTGTTGGAAAGATTTTTCAAATACTGTGATGAACTATTATTATTTGTAATGGAGTTTTTTTTTTAAACAGACTTCGTTGACTCAGGTCTACCGTGTGAGGTGAAGAAACAAATACTGAGAAGCTCAGCTTATTAGTGGTGGACGTGGTGAATTAAGACAATCAGAATTCCGATATCCCCTAACGGGCAATTTCCTACATTTGCCCACAGCAGGTCAGTTAGGTTTACTTTTATGCACGCTCAGGTGCGCGCTCACTCAACATTATCTGGACAGAGAAACCAGACACATGCTCATTGCGCACATGGAGAGCTCCAAACAAAGGTAAATGAAAAAAATGACAAAACTTGTAAATGATGGTTATGAAATAAAGTGTAGCAGGTTGAACTCTGCAAATAATGTTTCCACTCGGAGTGTGAGAACGGTAAATGAATGTAATTAATACCTGCATTAACATAAATCTATGTAACCAAACGATGGGTATTAACGGTACAATTACTGGGCCTACTGGTACATATGTAATGGAGAATTTATCAAAATTAACAAAGGGCAAACAATTCACACAATGAAACAATGAAAGTGCAAGAATTGTAGGGAGAGTTGAGCACATTCTGGAGAGATGAGTGCATGCAGTCTGGACTGAATCGCGCCATATCTTCGCCACACACCCCTCCCCTTCATCTCAATATTTTAAATTATACTCAAAACACGTTATCTAGACACATATTTTAGTTGCTTTTCACTGACAGCCACAACTAAATAATCAAGTATTTCTATTGCCACGCGTGCTAACACAATTTCGGTCTTCCCAATAAAATAGGCATGGCCTACGCACTTGTAATTTGAAACAATGCAGAGATATTTTTTTTTAAAGAAGCTAATGATACTCTATGGTTAAGTCATGGTCTCTGTGGACCCTGTCTCATCTGGCCAGGGGAAACAAAGTGGGAACATTATGTATTTATAGCCTAAGATAATGTATTTGTCTTGTGCAAATAGTGATGACATAGGCTAGACTGTGTTAATGGACCTGTCACTTTTTAATTACAAATGTATATAGGCCTTCACATGGATGGAATTTAAGGATTTGGGGCACTGGCCGTTTCCATCCATGGGCCTACATGATGCAACCCTGCCTAAAGCAAGCTCAGTCCTGTTAGTTCTATTGTCTAATCACAGTTGTCTGTGTAACCGAAACCCCCCTTTTTAAAATATAATTCATATGAACAAGTACAAGGTTTTACTATAACTACTGCTGAACACACCTTTTCTATGCATTTACTGTCCAGACTGTCTATATTTCAGACTCTGATATTGCTTGTTCTGATAATTATTAACTGTTTTACTTTTTGGATTATTTGTGTATTGTTTTTTAATTTCTAGATATTACCGCACTTTTGGAGCTAGAAAACACAAGCATATCGATGTACACGACCAAATAAAGCTTGATTTGAAGGTTGCTTCAGTTTGACTGGGTTTTCATCCTCCGAATAGGGCCAGGAGTATTTCCAGGACTTTAAAACTATGTACCCTGATTAGAACAACTATGTTCTCCTCATAAGCCATATAAAACTGTTTTAAAACTGATTCATCACCATGTCATACCCTATCCAGAGATTTACTTTCAGGTATGAAAGGCACTTTCCCATCGGCCAAGTCAGCAGTATTTTTTGGTTTCTCAAAGATTATGGTCACTTGCCTGGAAATATGAGTAAAGTCTCAGAGAGGTCAGAGAGTAGTTTGGCCAAAGAGGAACTCATACCGTTTAACCCAATTCAGCCTCCATAAGGAGTATTTACAACTGAATATGATTGAAGGAATGACCCCATCTAGTGGAGGAATAATAGACATGGTTCATGTGGGCTTTTAGAGGAGGGTAAGTACTATACAGAGAAGCACAGTAGACCTAGATAGACATGGTTCATGTGGGCTTTTAGAGGACGGTAAGTACTATACAGAGAAGCACAGTAGACCTAGATAGACATGGTTCATGTGGGCTTTTAGAGGACGGTAAGTACTATACAGAGAAGCACAGTAGACCTAGATAGACATCGGATCTTTGAATCTGTCCTATTATGGCGTCTGTGAGAGCATGGGAAGCGCCATTGAGGCCATCTTCATTTTGAAGTAGTCAATGTTCTTCTTCTACTATTTCTATGAGTTGGCAAACAAATTGAAAGGGTGCATACTGCCACATGCAGTGCGTGGTTTGAACAGATATAAAGGCAAGGTTGGCGATTCACTACCACCTGCAGTTATGGAATGTTCGCTCACAACTATAATTCATTGGCTGATCCCTCCTGGTGACCCGATTGGAATTATGTGATCCGTCTTTAACCCATATGAAGTACCACCCACCCAGTAGACAACTTCAAAATGGTGACAGTCTTCCATGGCAAAACAGGCTTTTGGGCACAAGAGTCCTCTAGCTATTTCTATGTGAATCAACAGCTGTCATTTGGGGGAGAAAACATAATCCACATCCCTGCATGTTCAAATGCCTTTATTCAAGTGCAAGCATAGATGTTATAGTTTTTGCTTAATACTTAAGTAAGAACAGTGCTACATGTTGATATGCTTTCAGCAAATCAACAAAGGGTTATGATAAAATCAATCACATATATCTAAAACTACATTACCATAGTTTCAAACTCTTGTATATATAAGAAATTAGTAATTGATTGGCAACAGGGACATATGTAATTATTAGATTTGTGGATGTGTGTTAGGAGCATTGTTGCATCTGTGCCAGGCAGTGCTATCAGATGTATTCTGGTCTCACCACAAAGCGAAATTCATACTGGCCTTCAGGACAGGGGTAGGACAGGGCCAGACTGATGTTAGAAGGGATCTGGGCCATGTCGTTCTTGAAGTCCTGGACGTGAAAGACATACCTGCCCTCGCATGTTAGGAGCAGTCGGTTGCTGAAGCGAACACTGTTGGTCTGGTTTTGGCTGAGGCTGCTTTGGAGAGAGAGCCTGGCAGTGGGGAAGGAAATACAGTTGGAACATTCTCGTTGGTTCTTAAAGACTCTTGCTGACCAACTGATGGGGTTGGTGTCCTTGGTCTGGTAAATAACACTATTGTGGTTTGGTGTTGTGAATGACTTGCTATATTCTGGCGTGGGGTAATAATGTTGGTAGTTATTGTAGCGACTGTTGTAATCATATCGCATATCTTGGCGTGGTGGCTCTTTGTTGGTTGAGTTGATGGTGACGCTCCATGGATCAGCAGTGTAGATCCTGGGATGGTAATCATGCTCTTCTTCACTGTCGCTGCTTTTGTGCTTCCTCAGAGTGTCGAACGACAAGGCGTTGAACTGGAAGCCTCTGAGCATGCTGACACGATAGAGCTTCTCATGGCTCCTGTAGAGGTCTGAGGTGAACTGCAGGTCGTAGAGCTTCTCGGCAGGGATCATCGGGAAGCGGATGTGGCCTAACAGGGCCGCCTGGCTCTCGGTGCCGGTGGAGTCACCCTTCTCTATGATCCAACTTTCCAGCGCTTGCAGAAGGAACCCCTCATCCGGTACCACTAGGTCAGACCGCGCTAAGAGGGCCATCAGGAAGTCTATGGAGAGGTCGCTCCAGGCCGGGGAGTTGATCAGAGCCTCGCAGTTCCAGGCCAGGTACTGGAGGCAGTTCTCCTGAAGCAGCAGGTCCCCGGTCTGGACGGAGTACTGGTACAGGGAGACCTGGGTGTAGAAGGAGGGGTCCTCAGGGAGGAGTACGGTGAAGAGCCTGCCTGTGTCCTGCATCAGCCGTTTAACCCCAAACATTGAGGCCAGCTTGTGGAGGCACTGGGCAGAGGAGACGGTCACGTCGATCTTGCGGGTGTAAAGGTACCTAGAGAACCAGAGCAAGGACATTTAAATAAATTAACTTGGATTCAAACATTTTCAGGAGATACCAAAAAATACCATAGCTAAAAAGGAACTTCAGCCTGTGGTGTTGGACCTCGAGAAATACTGTGCTTTAAGTAAGGCACAATCACCCTGGATCTACACAATTGATGCAAGGAGACGTAGATTCATCTCGACAGACTACTTTTGAGGTCTAAAATCATCTGACACATTTGGATTCTTGTGTATGTATTTAACCAATAAACATACAGTGTATCTAAATAGCACCTGTTAAGGGTCATAAACTAGTACCTGATGAAGCTGGTGACACAGGGGCTGCAGGCTTGGCTAATCTCTAGGGAGAGGTTACTGGACCCGTTGGTGATGTTGAAGTGTGGGTAGAGAGAGAGGATCAGTTTGTGGGTGCATATGTTCCTCTCCTCCACTTCCAACTTCCCCTCCCCATCTCTGTTCCCTGTGGGGCTCTGGATTGCAATGAGGAAGTCACAGTCATCCCCACGGTCAAACAGCTCGCCCAGTTCATCTGACAGGCCCAGACTGTGGTCCAGGAAATGTGCTGTGTCACTGGTCAAATCTGTGCCTGTACAGTATGAGGAATACACGTGATTAGGACTGTACATGATTAGTAGGAATATGTAGGGCTGATTGTGTGTATTTTAGTTTCGGTGAAGTTTAAGAACATGTATTCATTCATTAATTCATCCCTTTATTTAACCAGGAAAATAACCTTGTGTAGTTGTTATGGGTTAAAATGTCTGTTTCTTCCATAACCTTTGGTCAGACAGGGGCTGCAGACACACAGAGTGAATCTGAAAAGTATTTTCCTCAATTCCTTGCATCCTCTCAACTCACCTCCTAAAAACATCAGAGAGAATCTCTCTGTTGTTTGAGAAGGAGGCGTGGAGACTTTTCAGAAGGAGACGAGAGGAGAGGAGCCAAGGAATCAGGGGAAATACTATTGAGATTCACCCACAGTGTAGTAGCGTACCTCTCTCACAAACGACCCCTGCGTCCTCCTTGTGGGAACAGTCGGTCAACGCCCAGCCCTTGAAAGGACAGCTGGACAGGGACTTCTCGGTTCCTTTGCAGTCCATATCATCCAACCAGATTGAACCCAATCCTTGGATACAAAACAGAGGATAAACAAGGAGCAAGCAGAATCATGTGCAGAAATAAGCAAAATATTATATTGTGGTGTATTAAATTAAGTTAGTTGACTCTTTCTGCTGGTGCTGCCTGCCATTCCCACAAATCACTACTACACTATTTGAACTTGCTCCCTCCAAGAATCCCAAATTCCTTGTTGTCATATTGCTAACGCTTATTCAACCCTCTCATACTTTTACAAAAGTCGCTAGGGGGTAGGGGGTTGCTGAGGTTTGATTTGGGATTCAGAGTTATTGACAATGTTATTAATACTTATTTTTTTCAACTGCGTCCTGGTGGCAAACTCATGCAACGAGTCATATTCATCAGGCAAACTGTAGCAAAAGGTTTCAAATTATTTTGCTGACACAACATGAAGGACTGTGGGCCCACCTTCTCCGTGGCCGACGTGTGTAAAACATGTAAACGTGTTAACCCTCGCAAGGCTGCCGGTCCAGACTGTATCCCTAGTCGTGTCCTCAGAGCATGTGCAGACCAGTTGGCTGGTGCGTTTACGGGCATATTCAATCTCTCCCTATCCCAGTCTGCTGTCCCTACATGCTTCAAGATGGCCACCATTGTTCCTCTACCCAAGAAGGCAAAGGTAACTGAACTTAATGACCATCGCCCCGTAGCACTCACCTCTGTCATCATGAAGTGCTTTGAGAGACTAGTCAAGGATCATATCACCTCTACCTTACCTGCCACCCTAAACCCACTTAAAATGTGCTTACCGCCCCAATAGATCCACAGACGATGCAATCGCCATCACGCTGCACACTGCCCTATCCCATCTGGACAAGAGGAATACCTATGTAAGAATGCTGTTTATTGACTATAGCTCAGCATTCAACACCATAGTACCCTCCAAGCTCATCATTAAGCTTGAGGCCCTGGGTCTGAACCCCAACTTGTGCAACTGGGTCCTGGACTTCTTAAATGGTCGCCCCATGGTGGTGAAGGTAGGAAACATCACCTCCACTCCGCTGATCCTCATCACTGGGGCCCCACAAGGGTTCATGCTCAGCCCCCCCCCCCCCCCCCCCCCCCCCCCCCCCGCCTGTACTCCCTGTTCACCCATGACTGCGTGGCCAAGCATGTCTCCAACTCAATCATCAAGTTTTCAGATGACACAACAGTAGAAGGCTTGATTACCAACGATGACGAGACAGCCTACAGGGAGGAAGTGAGGGCTCTGGGAGTGTGGTGCCTGGAAAACAACCTCTCAACGTCAACAAAACAAAGGAGATGCAGAGGGTGCACCCCCCCCCCCCCCCCCCCCCCCCATCTACATCGACAGGACAGCAGTGGAAAAGGTGGAAAACTTCAAGTTTCTTGGCGTACACATCACTGACAAACTGAAATGGACCACCCACACAGACAGTGTGGTGAAGAAGGCACAACAGAGCCTCTTCAACTTCAGGAGGCTAAAGAAATTTGGCTTGTCACCTAAAACCCTCACAAATTTTTACAGATGCACAATTGAAAGCTTCCTGTCAGGCTGTATCACTGCCTGGTTCGGCAACTACATCTGGTGCTGTAGGCTCTCCAGAGGGTGGTGCGGTCTGCCCAACGCATTACCGGGGGCAAACTACCCACCCTCCAGGACACCTACAGCATTTGATGTCACAGGAAGGCTAAAAAGATCATCAAGGACATCAACCACCCGAACCACTGCCTGATCACCCCGCTATCATCCAGAAGGAGAGGTCAGTACAGGTGCATCAAAGCTGGGACCGAGAGACTGAAAAACAACTTCTATCTCAAGGCCATCAGACTGTTAAACAGCCATCACTAACACATTAGAGGCTGCTGCCTATAGCCATAGAATAGAAATCATTGGCCACTTTAAGGAATGGAACACTAGTCACTTTAATAATGGTTACATATCTTGCATTACTCATCTCATATGTATATACTGTATTCTATACTATTCTACGGTATCTTAGTCACTTAATGGTTACATATCTTACATTACTCATCTCATATGTATATACTGTATTCTATACTATTCTACGTTATCTCAATCACCTAATGGTTACATATCTTACATTACTCATCTCATATGTATATACTGTTTTCTATACTATTCTACTGTATTTTAGTCCGTTCCGCTCTGATATCGCTTGTCCTTATGTATGTAGTCTTAATTCATTCCTACTTACATTTGTGTGTATTGGGTATATGTTGTGTAATTACTAGTTAAATATTACTGAACTGTTGGAGCTAGAAGCACAAGCATTTCGCCACACCCGCAATAACATCTACTAATAATGTGCATGTGACCAATAAAATTTGATTTGAAAATGAGCTTTCCTTATTGCACAAGATCTGATAGTGCCTACCCATTTGACTCTGTTTCGCACTGTTTTATTCTTCCATGTTGTGCCTAGTGAATACGACCCAGGTATTCCCTCCCTGTTTCAGTCAATTTTCTTCCATTTGGTGCCTAATGAAATATGACCCTTGTAAGATACTCACCCTCTCCATAAGTCCCTCCAGTGACAGCAGATACAACACCAGGGAACTTCAGCTGACGACACACCACCTGAGCCTCGGCCAGGTCCCAGCCATCGTCACAGACGGTCCCCCATTTCCCCTCGTGGTACAGCTCCACTCGACCCTCTGAGTCATGCTTACCCCCCACCAGCCTCACCTCGCCCTCCTGTGTGGGCTCTGTCGAGGACTTACCTGTGAGCACAGAGAGGGTGAGGATTTCAAGTTAGTCAGTTTAAAAATTGGACTGATGAGCTTCAACTGACAAGGGATTTATGCAGCTACGCTGTTAGCTTACATTTCTATTAGGCTGCAGTACAAAGCATGAACCAACTTGTTTGTGTTTTGCAAACAGGAACTTGAGGAGAACACTACATGATTGGCCTATTGTCAGGGTAGGTTCCTTGTCCCTTGTCAATCTTTGGCTTATTGGTGAAATCAGCAGTCAGACAATATCTTCTATAAGTAAATCAATCAAACCTTTATTTAATGCAATTGCAGACAATTGTTGACCACGAAAACACAGCATGCATGTTTCAGAGTAAGTTCTGCACCCCACCTAAGGGCACAGCTGATTTTATACATGTGATCACTCCCTAGTGGTATGATCACCTACGTCAATGTATGTGTGTATCAATAAGCTGAGGTTACCTTAGTACAGTAGCTTCTCTGAATTTATTAGAATTGTGCACTGTCACACAAGATCAAAATGTCAAAACCAGACAGTGGTTACTTCTCTTTATCTAGTTTCGGTTTGGCCTGCAAGCACACTAGCCTGCAAGCACACTCTCACAACAGCCAGGGCTTAACCACAAAGACTAATATAGATGGCTTGTGCAACGTATAGTGGCAGAGTTCTTAGTAACATAGCAACAGTATCATATTATAAGGCCTGCAGCAAAACATATGAATCTTAAGGTCCCCTTAATCAATCATGGGGAGGGTCTTTGGGACCCACCCCCTACAATATTCCTGATTCATTGGAAAGTCTACTATAAAAACATCAGGTTATTGTCATTCTCAAACTAACATGACTTAATTGTGATGAAGTGATAGGAGAATATGAGATTTCATTGTCCAACTGAACTTACCCTGGTCCCAGATCTGTTTGTGCTGTATGGCCATGGCCTTTGGCATGACAATGACAGTAGGAGTTAACAACACAGTACAAACCAGGCTAAATGGAACTCACTGAATAGATTCCATGTTGCAGAGTCTAGTCCAGGGACATGGAGAAGCAACAGCATCCACAGAGTGATTCCACGATTCTGCATTTTCACCAGCCAGCTTGGAAAACTGACAAACAGATAAGCAATAGAAAAAGAGGAAAATGTGGCCTCCCGAGTGGCTCAGCGATCTAAAGCACTGCATCACAGTACTAGAGACATCACTACAGACCCGGGATCGATCCCGGGCTGTATCACAACCGGCCGTGATCAAGAGTCCCATAGGGCAGAGCACAATTGGCCCAGCGTTGTCCGGGTTAGGGGAGGGTTTGGCCAGGGGGGCTTTAGTTGGCTCATCGTGCTCTAGCGACTTCTTGTGGCGGGCTGGGTGCCTGCAGGCTGACCTCTGTCATCAGGTGAACAGTGTTTCCTCTGACACATTGGTGCGGCTGGCTTCCGGGGTAAGTGGGCGGGTGTTAAGAATCGCGGTTTGGCGGAACATGTTTCGGGGGACGCATGACTTGTCCTTCGCCTCCCGAGCCCGTTGGGGAGTTGCAGCGATGAGACGAGATCGAAATTGGGGAGGAAAAGGTGTAAAAATAGGAAAATGGAAGAGGGATCATACAGTCCAGTTTTTGCCTTATGTTATTAACCATATGAAAGAGGCTAAACAGACATGTTGCCTCTGGGGGTCTCTTGAGGCAAGAGGGGTCCCCTAATTATAGCTCAGACACACCTGTAGGATTTTAAAACATTTGCCTGCCGATAGTACTCTGAGTGTTGGCTGGCAATCTCTTTTGTGTTCACACAGCAAAGACCTTGAAGTCGTCAGCGACTCCGTCTTATATTGCCCACCAGACGGTGGCAGTAGCATTGTTTGGCAATGCATGTTCGTGTGTGTTGCTTAGATTATGGTCTAGATTCCAATGTTAGCTAGCTAGCTAGCTGCGCTAATGTTGCAATTTTGTAGAAAGCCCTTGTTGATACTAGCAAGATTGCCACAGCTATATAACTACCTAGCAAGATGACAAAAAAAAACAATATAATTCACTCGCCATAAACCCATACTGCCAGTGCCAGCCCATAACCAAATGTTTAACTAGCTAGCTAAGCTAGTTAAAGTCCAGACCTAATCCCAATTGAAATGTTGTTGCAGGACTTGAAATGAGCAGTTCATGTTCAAAAACCCACAAATGTTGCTGTTACAACAGTTCTGCATGGAAGAGTGGCCAAAATTCCTCCACAGCAACGTGAGAGACTGATCAACAACTACAGGAAGCATTTGGTTGGAGTCATTGCAGCTAAAGGTGGAACAACCAATTATTAAGTGTAAGGGAGCAATTACTTGTTCACACAGGGGCATTGGGTTTTGCATAATTTTGTTTATGAAATAAATTAAGTAAGTATGTAATTGTTGTGTTATTTGGTCACTCAGTTTCCCTTTATCTAATATTAGGTTTTGGTTGAAGACAAAAAATATATAAAAAAGAAGAGAAACTTAGAAAAGGGGCAAATACTTTTTCACGCACTGTATATGAAGTGTGACTGGCTCATGACATTTAACAGTGGATATACGGAGAAAATGCAATCTTTTTCCTGCTTGTTGACACTCCTGTTGGCTCCCTCGTGTAGGGGTTTGTGCTCTCTGATTGGCTCAAAGTCAAGTTGATTGACACTGACAAGCATTGCGATTCTACAAGTAGAAACGTTAGGTTCGTCGCTACCGGGTCGGCACGGTAGGTATCGCTTTTGTTCTAGCAAGAGAAGGAACGGCCTCCCACTGTTATCCGCAGTGAGATTCTCAGTGTTTCATGGTGAAATATGCCCACCTCACAACGTCCATGAGCAAAACCATTGGCATAAAGCTTTAATGTCTAACGTTATATATTATACCATCTTCCCCAACAATAACAACCACCATTAATAGGTTAATAATTGCATATACTTTTTTTTGTACTAAAATAGCAAAAATTGTTTTCTACACAAAAATACAAGTAGATCTGTATCTGCAAAAAATCTAATGCTTCATGTCAAATACCTTCATTCAATAAGGCAACTGAGTCATACAGTCTACAAGGCACTGTGCTATTTCCACTCCTTACATTTTATTGATACAATGTATGAAGTGGTCCAAACAATGTCAATTTTCTATACATTTTTTTTTCTATATATATTTTTTTTAACCTTTATTTAACTAGGCAAGTCAGTTAAGAACAAATTCTTATTTACAATGACAGCCTACCACGGTCAAACCCGGACGACGTTGGGCGCTGCCCAATGGGACTCCCAATCACGGACGGATGTGATACAGTAAATGTATGTGTACAAGAGACAATCAAGTATATCTTCTCAAATCAAACAGTATTGTTTATGCATCAATGAGGACAATAGTTAAATAGGCTTTTCCAGAGATAACATTCTGATTTTCAAATGTCTTACCTCGTGTCTGTGTGCGTTGTGGTTCTTTTACAACCCTTATTAAATTCCACTGCTTATATAGCCACAAGGGTGGAAGTAGTTGCTAATGTAATGAAAACTGCACTTCTGCAAATGGATTCTCTATGTTTCATTTCTTGTGAAATCACAGGGGGTCTGGTTAGCATTTATTGTCATGAATCTTGCCCTGGAGGCAGCTAGGCAGAGTTGGCACTAGCTGGCACAGCCACAAAGTCCTTTGCCATGTTAATGATATCTGAGTGAGAGTGACTAACAAAATCAATGAGGTCCCCCTGCAAGTCAGTGCCTCTGGGCATGTGCCCTGCGTGCCTGGTCGGTATTCGGCCATGATTACTACAAGTTTAGACTAACTTACAAATCTACAAATTGTTAGCTGACATGGCTAATTGAGTGTAAGTGACCGAATAAAAAAGATTAAAACTGCTGATGCACAACCACATGTTCAACCTGGACCTGGTGTTTCTTTAAGTGACTGCTTTGGTCACTTATGCCTGGAGCTGGCTCTGCAATTTCCCAACCCCAATAGATAAAAGACTGACTGTACCAAGATACAATACCTTCAGAAAGTATTCACACCTCTTGACTTTTTCCACATTTTGTTGTGTAACAGCCTGAATTGAAAATTGATGCAATTTAGATTGTTTTGTCTCTGATCTACACACAATACCCCATTCTGTTTTTAGAAACTCCGAATGCAATAATGGTGTTTAAAATGATTTTTGAATGACTACCCCATCTCTGTACCCCACACATACAATTCTGTAAGGTTCCTCAGTCAAGCAGGGAATTTCAAGCACAGATACAAAGACCAGGGAGATTTTCCAATGCCTTGCAAAGGGAACCTATTGGTGATGGATAAAAAAAATCAGACATTGAATATCACTTTGAGCATGGGGAAGTTATTAATTACACTTTGGATGGTGTATCCTTCCTAACTCAGTTGCTGGAGAGGAAGGAAATCGCTCAGGGATTTCACCATGAGATCAATGGTGACTTTAAAACAGTTAGAGTTTAATGGCTGTGATAGGACAAAACTGAGGATAGGATTGTAGTTACCAACACATCACTGAGTACCACTTCATATTTTCAAGCATGGTGGTGACTAGGGATGCACGATATATCGGTAAGCATATCGGCTGATATTAGCTAAAAATGCCAACATCAACCCGATGTCTAGTTTTTCGCCGATGTGCAAAACCGATGTCAAAGCTGACGTGCATACCTATATAACGTAGGTAGATGACGTAATGACGGCACGAAAAATATAGCTACACGTGCAACACAGCATTCCTAACCTAGCCCACAATGTCTGCTGTGTGGATCGAGCAGTCAACAAGTCAAGCAGTAATTTGAAAGAGTAACACGATTTTAGCGAGACAACTCAAAGGTCAAATCCATTAATGCCAAGATAATGGAATTCATTGCCCTTGACAATCAACCATTTTCTGACGCGGATGATGTTGGCTTTCGCCGACTGGTCGAGCACCGGTACACACTACCAAGTAGGTGCTATTTTACACTAAATAGTGTGTGTAAATGACATACAGGTGTGTGAACAGGTGATCAGAATTCAGGTGATTGGGATCTGGAGAGTGAGCTGCATTCAGGGGATCTACGTGTTTGAGAGTGTGAGTTGGAAGCAGACGTTACATCACAGCTGTAATCACTACCAAAGGTGATTCTAACAGGGGGTAGAGTACTTATCTAATCAAAATATATTATTGATTTATTTTCCATTAATATTTGTTTCTGTCACGGTCGTTATGAGACGAATGAGTGGACCAAGGCGCAGCGTGGAAAAAAGACATCTTCTTTTAATGAAGGAAAAAACAAACACTTATAAACGAACAAAACAAACGATCGTGAAGCTAAACCGAACTAAGTGCACACATGCAACATAGAACATAGACAATTTCCCACAATCACCTAAAGTCTATGGCTGCCTTAAATATGGCTCCCAATCAGAGACAACAATAAACAGCTGTCGCTGATTGAGAACCAAACCAGGCAACCATAGACTTTCCTAGACCTCTCTACTGAACACAACCCCATACACAACCCCCTAAACAATACACACACCCTAAACTAGAAAAAACACAAACATCCCATGTCACACCCTGACCTAACTAAACTAATAAAGAAAATCAATATAACAGAGGCCAGGGTGTGACAGTACCCCCCCCCCCCCCAAAGGTGTGGACTCCGGCCGCAAAACCTGACACAGAAGGGGAGAGTCCGGGTGGGCCTTCCTATGGCGGCGGCTCGGGTGCGGGACGTGGACCCCCCTCCACCAGTCACTACCCGCTCTAGCGGATCCTGGCTGGCTGACGGCTCTGGCTGCTCATGGCTGGCTGGCGACTCTGGCTGCTCATGGCTGGCTGGCGACTGGCTGCTCATGGCTGGCTGGCGACTCTGGCTGCTCATGGCTGGCTGGCGACTCTGGCTGCTCATGGCTGGCTGGCGACTCTGGCTGCTCATGGCTGGCTGGCGACTCTGGCTGCTCATGGCTGGCTGGCGACTCTGGCTGCTCATGGCTGGCTGGCGACTCTGGCTGCTCATGGCTGGCTGGCGACTCTGGCTGCTCATGGCTGGCTGGCGACTCTGGCTGCTCATGGCTGGCTGGCGACTCTGGCTGCTCATGGCTGGCTGGCGACTCTGGCTGCTCATGGCTGGCTGGCGACTCTGGCTGCTCATGGCTGGCTGGCGACTCTGGCTGCTCATGGCTGGCTGGCGGCTCAGATGGCGCTGGGCAGACGGACGGCTCAGATGGCGCTGGGCAGACGGACGGCTCAGATGGCGCTGGGCAGACGGACGGCTCAGATGGCGCTGGGCAGACGGACGGCTCAGATGGCGCTGGGCAGACGGATGGCTCAGATGGCGCTGGGCAGGCAGGCGGCTCAGATGGCGCTGGGCAGACGAGCAGTGCAGGCGGCGTTGGGCAGACGGCCGACTCTGACCTGCTGAGGCGCACAGTAGGCCTGGTGCGTGGTGCCGGAACTGCTGGTACCGGACTGGAGACACGCACCTCAAGGCTAGTGCGGGGAGAAGGAACAGGGCATACTGGACCCTGGAGACGCACAGGAGGCTTGGTGCGTGGTGCCGGAACTGGTGGTACCGGGCTGGAGACACGCACCATAGGGCGAGTGCGTGGAGGAGGAACAGGGCTCTGGAGACACACTGGAAGCCTGGTGCGTGGTGTTGGCACTGGTGGTACTGGGCTGGGGCGGGAAGGTGGCGCCGGAAATACTGGACCGTGCAGGCGTACTGGCTCCCTTGAGCACTGAGCCTGCCCAACCTTACCTGGTTGTATGCTCCCCATCGCCTGACCAGTGCGGGGAGGTGGAATAACCCGCACCGGGCTATGTAGGCGAACCGGGGACACCATGCGTAAGGCTGGTGCCATGTAAGCCGGCCCGAGGAGACGCACTGGAGACCAGACGCGTTGAGCCGGCTTCATGGCACCTGGCTCAATACTCAATCTAGCCCGGCCGATACGAGGAGCTGGTATGTACCGCACCGGGCTATGCACACGTAAAGGAGACACCATGCGCTCTACTGCGTAACACGGTGTCTGCCCGTACTCTCGCTCTCCACGGTAAGTACAGGGAGTAGGCGCAGGTCTCCTACCTGACTTCGCCACACTCCCTTTTAGCCCCCCCCCCCCCCCCCCCCCCAATAATTTTTTGGGGCTGACTCACAGGCTTCCTACCGCGTCGTCGTGCTGCCTCCATTCGCCGGTATCCCTCCTCGCACTGCGCCAGAGAATCCCAGGCGGGCTCCGGCATTCGCCCTGGGTCGATCGCCCACCTGTCGATCTCCTCCCACGTAGTGTAGCCCAGATCCTGCTCCCATTTCCATAAATCCTGTGTAGGTGGGTCCTGTTGCTGTTTCACACGCTGCTTGGTCCTGGGTTGGTGGGAAATTCTGTCACGGTTGTTATGAGACGAATGAGTGGACCAAGGCGCAGCGTGGAAAAAAGACATCTTCTTTTAATGAAGGAAAAAACAAACACTTATAAACGAACAAAACAAACGATCGTGAAGCTAAACCGAACTAAGTGCACACATGCAACATAGAACATAGACAATTTCCCACAATCACCTAAAGTCTATGGCTGCCTTAAATATGGCTCCCAATCAGAGACAACAATAAACAGCTGTCTCTGATTGAGAACCAAACCAGGCAACCATAGACTTTCCTAGACCTCTCTACTGAACACAACCCCATACACAACCCCCTAAACAATACACACACCCTAAACTAGAAAAAACACAAACATCCCATGTCACACCCTGACCTAACTAAACTAATAAAGAAAATCAATATAACAGAGGCCAGGGTGTGACAGTTTCTTTGTTTCTTCCACTTTGACATTACATAGCATTTTGTGTAGATCGTTGACAAAAAATGACAACTAAATCCCTGTTAATCCCACTTTGTAACACAACTAAATCTATGTTAATCCCACTTTGTAACACAACTAAATCTATGTTAATCCCACTTTGTAACACAACTAAATCCATGTTAATCCCACTTTGTAACACAACAAGATGTGGAAATATTCAAGGGGTGTGAATACTTTCTGAAGGCACTGTATATCAAGGATTAGGGCAAACCTAATCTGGTCAAACTTTGACATGATAAAAACAATGGCTAACCCTCAATCCTAACCCTAATCTAAAAGTTAATGTGATAGTTACCTAATGCAGACAAATGCCCATCTTCTTTGAGGTTAATGTCTATGTTGATTTTGTATGATTCCCAAACGCCCCAAATAAAAGACTCAGGGTTATCAAAATAGATTTACTCAAAAACCACCAGTAAAACATAACATTTGTTATAATAGGATGACATGAGATTCTGCTTTTGTTCTATATTCCTTCAAAAAACATTTTATTTTCAAAAAGGTTAGACGTAGGGTAAAGTGTTCTGGAGCATATGATTTAATGCAGTAAAACGTGAGGAAAACTGTTATACATTGGGGGGAAAAAACACATATCCATTATTTCCTGGATGTACCCTATCTGCATTTCATGAGTAAAATCACAGCACGTAACTGAAGATAAAGAAAAACCAGGCCGATAAACTTCTGTTGTACATCTGTAAAGAATCCTTTACTTAAATGGTCGTCTAACACTTTTTTGGTTAATACATGATTTTATATGTGTTATATCATAGTGTTGATGTCTTCATTATTATTCTACAATGTAGAAAATAGTAAAAATTAAGAAAAACCCTTGAATGTGTAGGTGTGTTCAAACTGGTACTCTATCTCTATGGTGTAGCCTTTTTAAAATTGTTAATACCATATAAGGCTAAAACATGTCGACTAGACTGAGAATCCTCTTTCATTTCCCTTTTATTCTATTGCATATCTGTTTGTCAGTTTCCCAAGCTGGCTGGTGAAAATGCTGATGCCTTGAATCACTCCTCTGTGGCTGCTGTTCTCCATGTCCCTGGACTCTGCAACATGGAATCTATTCAGTGAGTTCCCTTTAGCCTGGTTTGTACTGTCTAGTCAACTCTTGTGGTCATTGTCATGCCAAAGGTCATTGCCATAGGGGAGAGTGGGGTAAGTTGAGCCATGTTTTATGTTCTGCATCACTCCATCAAGAGAAATATAGTTTTCCTTCTAACAACAATATCTACATATATTTCAGGATGTTGTGTATCCCTGAAAATAATCAGAATTCATGTAAACATTACAGTTTTGAAAACATAACTTTTTTTGAAACAAGCTATCGTGGCACAATTTACCACGGGTGTGGGGCAGTGTACAGGGTAAGTTAAGCCGCCTACAAATGTCTGTACTGAATGAAATATTACCACCACCTTTTTAAAGCCACTTTTTTGGAGGGAACAAACTTTTTATTTAATGAGTAATTTTTTCAGGAGGGGTTTACAACTTACAGGTACAGCGATAAGTATAACATTCAAAGTCATTCATTCAGATATATTCATTTATTTATTTTTTATTTCACCTTTATTTAACCAGGTAGGCTAGTTGAGAACAAGTTGTCATTTACAACTGCGACCTGGCCAAGATAAAGAAAAGCAGTGCGACACAAACAACAACACAGACTTACACATGGAATAAACAAACATACAGTCAATAATACAATAGAAAAGTCTATATACAGTGTGCAGATGAGGTAGGATAAGGGAGGTAAGGCAATAAATAGGCCATAGTGGCGAAATGATTACAATATAGCAATTAAACATTGCAGTGATAAATGTGCAGAATATGAGTGTGCAAGTAGAGATACTGGGGTGCAAAAGAGGAAAATAAATTATATAAATAACAGTATGGGGATGAGGTAGTTGGATGGGCTATTTATAGATGAGCTATGAACTGCAAAAATCTCTGAAGTTGGAGACTCATATCTCCCTCACTAACTTTAAGCACCAGCTGTCAGAGCAGCTCACAGATCACTGCACCTGTGCTTAAAGTTAGTGAGGGAGATATGAGTCTCCAGCTTCAGAGATTTTTGCAGTTCGTTCCAGTCATTGGCAGCAGAGAACTGTAAGGAAAGGCGGCCGAAGGAGGAGTTGGCTTTGGGGGTGACCAGTGAGATATACCTGCTGGAGCGCGTGCTACGGGTGGGTGCTGCTATGTTGACCAGTGAGCTGAGATAAGGCAGGGCTTTACCTAGCAAAGACTTATAGATGACCTGGAGCCAGTGGGTTTGGCGACAAATATGAAGTGAGCATATACATGGTTATATTTGCATTTCATATTTTCGCATATATTTTCTTGTATCTGTGAGCTGCCACTCAAAATAAAAAAATAATAATATCAATTAGAGAAATGCAATACAGATATAAAGAACAGTATCAACAGTTTAGTAATATTTTGTATGCAAGGAAAATAAAGAAAAAAGGCTCCCCCTCCCCAACCCATTCCACCCAACCCCTTCAGTCCCCATCCACTCAACCCCTTCAGTCCCCATCCACTCGGCCGCATCCTCCCTCACCACCTAGAAACCACCTCTTCCAGGACAATGGCAGCCACCATATTTCTCTCTATTCTTAGCCAGGGAGCAGAAGAGTTATGTCCATACCAGTTTATAATTGGGTGAAATGCTAGTGCTTGGAAACACAATTTAAAGTTTGGAACGGATACCTCTCCAGCATCATTCCCTCTCTGTAAATGTGTTCACTTAATCCAGGATCTCTTTCCATATAAAAACACACTGTGGATTTTATCCCAATAACTGGAAGGGGGACACATAGGAAGTATTGAGCTCACAAAATTCAACCAAGACAATATATTCATTTTCGCAATTGAAATTCTGCCAGTTAGAGCGACTGGGATGTTAATTTATCTACTGAGGTCTGATTTAATTGATTTGAGTGTTCTGTTTAAGTTTTTGGCAATGGTTTTATCTAAAGAAGGAAATATATCAATTCCTAAATATTGAAAATGGGAAACAATTAGGATTCCATAAGAAGAAATGGACCTTTGTTGAGGGGGAGTAGGTCAGATTTGGTTAGATTTATTTTATAACTTGAGATGGAGCTGAATTTGTCTATGATCTTCAAAGTGTTTGGGAGAGATTGAGACACATTGTCTTTGAATAATTTGTATCATCTTTTAACACAGGCTAAACACCTCACAAATACTTAATACGTTTAAAACACTTTTATACTAGGCCAGGCCCTGTTGCTACTTCATATCTCTGTGATAATGCCTTGCATTACACCTGGGAAGAAAACATTTCAATTTGCTCAACTTGCCATTGTCACGCCTGCTCCTGCTCCTCCCCCCTAGCGCTCGAGGGTGCCAGGCTGCCCTGCATTACGCACTCCTGCCACCATCATTACACATGCCTGCCTTCCCTCGTCACGTGCTTTAGCGGTATTGGACTCACCTGGACTCACTCAATCACCTGTTTATTACCTCCCCTTTATTTGACAGTTCCCCAGCTCTGTTCCTCGCTGCTGCATTGTTTGTCATATGTCCGTGTTACCCGTGTGCTGATGCTGTTCCTGTCTGGTTCTATGTCTTTTCCCGATGAAATGTTTGACTCCCTGTACCTGCTTCTCATCTCCAGCGTCATTCCTTACAGCCATTGGCTCAACTTACCCGAAGGAAAACATTTTGACTATATTAGCCCACAAAGCTACAAGGATACACTTTCATGCTAGGTTTACGACCTCATATTGAAGCTTATAGAAACCCCAACTGATGTATAGAACAATCTTAAAATGATCTACTTTGGTTTAGATACCACCATCAGGAAACCTCTAAAACAATACATTAATTTGACTTGGTTTGGACCTAACTTGCTTTCCCCTTTTCCCCATGTGGTTTCTTTCTTCACAGACTCCATGAAATTATGACCTCTTCCTAAATATTTGGTAAAATTATTAATTGTGTGTTTGGTTTCTTAGAAACAAGGGTGGCTCAACTTACCCCTTTGGCTCAACTTACCCCACTGTCCCCTACAGCACAAACAGATCTGGGACCAGGATAATTTCAGTTGGGCAATGGCACAATGAAATCTGATATTCCCCTTTCACCATTCATCACACTTAAGTCGTGTTAGTTTGTGAATGACACTGTTAGTAGGACAATGGCATGATTTATGTCTTTAAAGAAGTCTTTCCTATGAATCAAGCATCGGCCAATCATGTAGTGTTCTCCTCAAGTTCCTGTTTGCAAAACAAAAACAAGTTGGTTCATGCTTTGTACTGCAGCCTAATAGAAATGTAAGCTAACAGTGTAGCTGCATAAATCCCTTGTCAGTTGAAGCTCATCAGTCCAATTTTTAAACTGACTAACTTGAAATCCTCACCCTCTCTGTGCTCACAGGTAAGTCCTCGACAGAGCCCACACAGGAGGGCGAGGTGAGGCTGGTGGGGGGTGAGCATGACTCAGAGGGTCGAGTGGAGCTGTACCACGAGGGGAAATGGGGGACCGTCTGTGACGATGGCTGGGACCTGGCCGAGGCTCAGGTGGTGTGTCATCAGCAGAAGTTCTCTGGCGTTATATCTGCTGCACAGGAGGTTGGTGGGACCTTAATTTGGGAGGACGGGCTCGTGGTAATGGCTGGAGCTGAATGAGTGGAATGGTATCAAATACATCAAACATATGGTTTCCATGTGTTTGATGCCATTCCATTCGCTCCGTTCCAGCCATTACTTTGAGCCATCCTCCCCTCAGCAGCCTCCACTGATCTGCTGTAACTGGATGGACATATGGAGAGGGTAAGAATCTTATAATGGTCATGTTCATTAGGCCACAAATGGAAGAAAATGTACTGAAACAGGGAGGGACCACCTGGGTCATATTCACTAGTCACAAAATGGAAGAAAATGTACTGAAACAGGGAGGGACCACCTGGGTCATATTCACTAGTCACAAAATGGAAGAAAATGTACTGAAACAGGGAGGGACCACCTGGGTCATATTCACTAGTCACAAAATGGAAGAAAATTGACTAAAATGCAGTGAAATGTTGAGGTATCATCTGACCTTGCACAATAAAAAATCTTCCTTTTAATTTTCTGTTGCACAACATGTTGAAACGTTTTACTACGGCGTGCATCTAATGAATATGACCCTGGTGTGTCCTTACATGTGTTTGCCACCAGAAGGCAGTGGAAACAATAAGTAAGCCACTAACTCTGGATCCCAAATCAACCCTCTACCCCCTAGGGACTCAACTCTGGACCTCGAAGCCAGTTCTACTGCTTTTATTCGTTGTTCAGGGACTGATTTAGACCTGGAACACCAGGTGGTGCAATTAATTATCAGGTGGAACAGAAACCAGCAGGCTCTGGACCTCATAGGGTAAGAGTTGAATACCCCTGCCCTAGGGACTAGATATGAGAGGATTGGATAGATGTTAGCAATATGATCACAAGAAATGTGGGATTCTTGGAGGGAGCAAGTTCAAATAGGGAGTGATTTGTGGGAATGGCAGGCAGCACCAGCAGAAAGAGTCAATTTGTATTTTTTTGCATATTTCAAATCAAATGTGATTTGTCACATGAGTCGAATACAACAGGTGTAGACTTTACCATGACATGCTTGCTTAAGAGCCCTCCCCAACCATGTAGGGTGGAGCTATATACAGGAAGTACCAGATCAATGTGGAGCTATATACAGGAAGTACCAGTACCAGATCAATGTGGAGCTATATACAGGAAGTACCAGTACCAGATCAATATGGAGCTATATACAGGAAGTACCAGTACCAGATCAATGTGGAGCTATATACAGGAAGTAGCAGTACCAGATCAATGTGGAGCTATATACAGGAAGTACCAGTACCAGATCAATGTGGAGCTATATACAGGGAGTACCAGTACCAGATCAATGTGCAGCTATATACAGGGAGTACCAGTACCAGATCAATGTGGAGCTATATACAGGAAGTACCAGTACCAGATCAATGTGGAGCTATATACAGGAAGTACCAGTACCAGATCAATGTGGAGCTATATACAAGGAGTACCAGTACCAGATCAATGTGCAGCTATATACAGGGAGTACCAGTACCAGATCAATGTGGAGCTATATACAGGAAGTACCAGTACCAGATCAATGTGGAGCTATATACAGGGAGTACCAGTACCAGATCAATGTGGAGCTATATACAGGGAGTACCAGTACCAGATCCATGTGGAGCTATATACAGGGAGTACCAGTACCAGACCAATGTGGAGCTATATACAGGGAGTACCAGTACCAGACCAATGTGGAGCTATATACAGGGAGTACCAGTACCAGATCAGTGTGGAGCTATATACAGGGAGTACCAGTACCAGATCAATGTGGAGCTATATACAGGGAGTACCAGTACCAGATCAATGTGGAGCTATATACAGGGAGTACCAGTACCAGATCAATGTGGAGCTATATACAGGGAGTACCAGTACCAGATCAATGTGGAGCTATATACAGGGAGTACCAGTACCAGATCAATGTGGAGCTATATACAGGGAGTACCAGTACCAGATCAATGTGGAGCTATATACAGGGAGTAACAGTACCAGATCAATGTGCAGGGGTACGAGGTATTTGAGGTAGATATGTACATGAAGGCAGGGTAAAGTAACTAGGCATCAGGATAGATAATAGTAAGGTATTTGAGGTAGATATGTACATGAAGGCAGGGTAAAGTAACTAGGCATCACTATAGATAATAATAAGGTATTTGAGGTAGATATGTACATGAAGGCAGGGGAAAGTAACTAGGCATCAGGATAGATAATAATAAGGTATTTGAGGTAGATATGTACATGAAGGCAGGGGAAAGTAACTAGGCATCAGGATAGATAAGGTATTTGAGGTAGATATGTACATGAAGGCAGGGTAAAGTAACTAGGCATCAGGATAGATAATAGTAAGGTATTTGAGGTAGATATGTACATGAAGGCAGGGTAAAGTAACTAGGCATCACTATAGATAATAATAAGGTATTTGAGGTAGATATGTACATGAAGGCAGGGGAAAGTAACTAGGCATCAGGATAGATAATAATAAGGTATTTGAGGTAGATATGTACATGAAGGCAGGGAAAAGTAACTAGGCATCAGGATAGATAATAATAAGGTATTTGAGGTAGATATGTACATGAAGGCAGGGTTAAGTGACTAGGCATCAGGATAGATAATAATAAGGTATTTGAGGTAGATATGTACATGAAGGCAGGGAAAAGTAACTAGGCATCAGGATAGATAATAATAAGGTATTTGAGGTAGATATGTACATGAAGGCAGGGTTAAGTGACTAGGCATCAGGATAGATAATAATAAGAGTAAAATAAAGAACAGAGTAGCAGGAGCATATGATGAGTGTTAAAGTGTATGTGTATGTCATTGTGTGTGAATGAGTGTGTATATAGTGTGTATATAATGTATAGTCTTGTGAGTAGAGTCAGTGCAAGATAGGGTCCGTGCAGATAATCCAGGGAACCATGTAATTAACTATATTATTTAGCAATCGTATGGCTATTTAGCAGTCTTATGGGTTGGGGGTAGAAGCTGTCTCGGAGCCTGTTGATCCGAGAGGCGGTGCTCCGGTACCGTTTGCTGGATGGTAGAAGAGTGAACCGTCTATGGCTGGGGTGGCTGCAGTCTTTGGCATTTTCTGGGCCTTCCTCTGACACGCCTGATAGAGAGGTCCTGGATAGCAGGGAGCTCGTCCCCAGTGATGTACTGGGCTGTCCTCAACACCCTCTGTAGCGCTTTGCAGTCGAGGGACGGTGCATTTGCCCTACCAAGCAGTGATGCAGCCAGTCAAGATGCTCTCGATGGTGCAGTTGTAAAACTTTTTGAGGATCTGAGGGCCCATGCCAAATCTTTTCCGCCTCCTGTGGGGGAAAAGGTGCTGTCATGCCCTCTTCCCGACTGTGTGGGAAAAGGTGCTGTCATGCCCTCTTCCCGACTGTGTGGGAAAAGGTGCTGTCATGCCCTCTTCCCGACTGTGTGGGAAAAGGTGCTGTCATGCCCTCTTCCCGACTGTGTGGGAAAAGGTGCTGTCATGCCCTCTTCCCGACTGTGTGGGAAAAGGTGCTGTCATGCCCTCTTCCCGACTGTGTGGGAAAAGGTGCTGTCATGCCCTCTTCCCGACTGTGTGGGAAAAGGTGCTGTCATGCCCTCTTCCCGACTGTATGGGAAAAGGTGCTGTCATGCCCTCTTCCCGACTGTGTGGGAAAAGGTGCTGTCATGCCCTCTTCCCGACTGTGTGGGAAAAGGTGCTGTCATGCCCTCTTCCCGACTGTGTGGTTATGTTAAGTCCTTAGTGATTTCTGCACATGATTCCGTTTGCTCCTTGTTTTTCCTCTGTTTTGTGTATCCAAGGATCCGGTTCAATCTGGTTGGATGATATGGACTGCAAAGGAACCGAGAAGTCCCTGTCCAGCTGTCCTTTCAAAGGCTGGGGGTTGACCGACTGTTCCCACAAGGAGGATCCAGGGGTCGTTTGTGAGAGACGTACGCTACTACGCTTCACTGTGGGTGGATCTCTAAAGTATTATCTGTGATTGCTTGTCTCCTCTTTCCTGTCACCTTCTCAAAATTCTACCTGTCTCATTCCCAAAACATCAGAGGGAAAAGGAGAGCGTTGGTGGAGAAGATCTGAGGTGGCCTCTCCTTTAATGCTCTCCTTGATGTTTTGAGAAGGAGGCAAAGTGAGAGGACTCAAGGAATCGAGGAAAATACCTTCGAGCCCTGTCTGACCAAGGCCTCTTTCTACCAGTCTGGATTCCCTGTCTGACCTAGGCCTCTTTCTACCAGTCTGGATTCCCTGTCTGACCAAGGCCTCTTTCTACCAGTCTGGATTCCCTGTCTGATCAAGGCCTCTTTCTACCAGTCTGGATTCCCTGTCTGATCAAGGCCTCTTTCTAACAATCTGGATTCCCTGTCTGACCAAGGCCTCTTTCTACCAGTCTGGATTCCCTGTCTGACCAAGGCCTCTTTCTACCAGTCTGGATTCCCTGTCTGACCTAGGCCTCTTTCTACCAGTCTGGATTCCCTGTCTGATCAAGGCCTCTTTCTACCAGTCTGGATTCCCTGTCTGATCAAGGCCTCTTTCTGCCACAAATCTGTGTAACACTGATACTCAGGGAGAAACAGACATTTTGAACCAATAAAAACTAGGCACAATGTTATTTTCCTGGTTAAATGAAGGTTAAATGAATGAATAAATGAATGAATGAATACATGTTGCTAAACTACACTGAAACTAAAATACACTATCAGCCCCACAGGGAACAGAGATGGGGAGGGGAAGATGGAAGTGGAGAAGAGGAACATCTGCACCCACAAACTGATCCTCTCTCTCTACCCACACTTCAACATCACCAACGGGTCCAGTAACCTCTCCCTAGAGATTAGCCAAGCCTGCAGCCCCTGTGTCACCAGCTTCATCAGGTACTAGTCTGTGACCCTTAACAGGTGCTATTTAGATATGTTTATTGGGTCAATACATGATCCAGAATGTTGTACAGTATGTCTTAAAGGGGAAGTTCAGTATTTTACAATGTAATGTATATGGGCGGCAGGTAGCCTAGCGGCTAAGTGCTGGGCCAGTTACAAAAAGGTTGCTGATTAGAATCCTCGAGCCGACTATGTGAAAAATCTGTCAATGTGCCCTCGAGCAAGGCACTTAACCATAATTGCTCCAGTAAGTCGCTCTGGATAATAGCATCTGCTAAATGACTGAAATGTAAAATGTGTGATGGATACTCCTATGACTCCCATTGACTTTTAACTAGCGATGGTTAAAGTATAGCTGACATTTGTAGTGGCTGTTTAAAGGAAACCGAACCAGGGATTATAGTTCATCCTGGCCCATGGACTACTTTTCACCCTTAAATTGTAAAATACAGAATTTACCCTTTAAATGGACCTTAATCCCCAAAATCCAAATGTGTCAGATGATTTTAGACCTGAAAAGTAGTCTGTCGAGATGAACCCACATCTCCTTGTATCAACTGTGTAGATCCAGGGTGATGGTGCCTTACTTAAAATACAGTTTTTCTCTAGGTCCACCACCACTGGCTGAAGTTCCTTTTTAGCTATGGTATCTCCTCATTTATTTATTTTTAATACAAGTGAATTTATTTAAATGTCCTTGCTCTGGCTCTCGAGGTACTGTAGCTTAACACCCTACTAACATCAGTCTGGCCCTGTCCTGCCCCTGTCCTGAAGGCCAGTATCACTTCTGCTTCCTGGTGAGACCAGAGTACATCAGACAGCACTAGCTGGCACAGATGCAACAATGCTCACATTTTTTAATAAGAGTTTTAAATTACGGTACTGTAGTTTTGGAAATGTTTGATTAATTTGCATGTGAATCTTAATTTCATCAAATAATATCAAAATGTATAACTGTTCTTACTTTAGAATTATGAACATAACAATATCAACTATAAAATGTATGCTTGCACTTAAATAAAGGCATTTCAACATACAGTGATGTGGATTATGCTTTTTCCTTGATCACGGCTGGTGCTTCTCTGTATAGTATTTACCCTCTAAAAGCCCACATGAACCATGTCTATCTAGGTCTACTGTGCTTCTCTGTATAGTACTTACCCTCCTCTAAAAGCCCACATGAACCATGTCTATCTAGGTCTACTGTGCTTCTCTGTATAGTACTTACCCTCCTCCAAAAGCCCACATGAACCATGTCTATCTAGGTCTACTGTGCTTCTCTGTATAGTACTTACCCTCCTCTAAAAGCCCACATGAACCATGTCTATCTAGGTCTACTGTGCTTCTCTGTATAGTACTTACTCTCCTCCAAAAGCCCACATGAACCATGTCTATCTAGGTCTACTGTGCTTCTCTGTATAGTACTTACCCTCCTCTAAAAGCCCACATGAACCATGTCTATTATTCCTCCACTAGATGGGGTCATTCCTTCAATCATATTCAGTTGTAAATACTCCTTATGGAGGCTGAAAGAGGAATTGGGTAAAAATGCATCTGTTCCTCTTTGACCAAACTACTCTTTGACCCTATATGAGACTTTCAGGTTCTAGGAGCACAGAATTAGCACAGTACTGGATGCCTGGATACTCTAAAGGATTAGAACCATAGAAATATAACCACTAGAACAGACCTGTCAAATTTCCGTGGTTTGAGGGGCTTTATCCATTCTGGTAATTATATTTCTATTATTGTAACCTTGTCCACTCCAGCAGCTGTGATCAGTCCAGACTGACTGTGATCGCTGCAGGTCATGCAAACATCTCTCAATATGACGTCAGCCGTAGATGCTGTTCAGTGCTCCAGCAGGGTTGGTTAGCTCAGCATCACAGAGCAACTCTGATGTATTTTTAACTGTCGTGGGAACAAAGTTCAATAGTATCTCTGTTTATTACAGAACCAATGAATAAGGGTGGAGGCTTGACCACTTCACAGCATGTCTGTGGAGAGAGACAGACAGAGAGAGAGAACAGCTCTGCTATAACAGTATTGTTATAATGGGAAAAAAGTTGTTGTTTTTGTAGACATTGATGAAAACACTTTAACTTGTATTCAGAGGTTGGCTGTTTGAAAACGGGGTCATCTTAAGGTCAATACCCTTCTAGAGGATTCTGACTTAAATAAGGGCACAATAACCTAGTTTCAAACTCTTTGTCATCATGGAATTTTTTTATTTAACCTTTATTTAACTAGGCAAGTCAGTTAAGAACAAATTCTTATTTGCAATGACGGCCTAGGAACAGTGGGTTAACTGCCTTGTTCAGAGGCAGAACGACAGATTTTTACCTTGTCAGCACGGGCAACCTTTTGGTTACTGGCCCAACGCTCTAACCACTTGTCTACCTGCCGCCCCTATTCCAGTTACCGTCATGAGTGAGTAGTATCTCTCTCTATTTCTATCAGTCACTGTCTTCTAGTTAGTATCTCTCTCTATTTCTATCAGTCACTGTCTTCTAGTTAGTATCTCTCTCTATTTCTATCAGTCACTGTCCTCTAGTTAGTATCTCTCTCTATTTCTATCAGTCACTGTCTTCTAGTTAGTATCTCTCTCTATTTCTATCAGTCACTGTCTTCTAGTTAGTATCTCTCTCTATTTCTATCAGTCACTGTTCTCTAGTTAGTATCTCTCTCTATTTCTATCAGTCACTGCCCTCTAGTTAGTATCTCTCTCTATTTATATCAGCCACTGTCTTCTAGTTAGTATCTCTATTTCTATCAGTCACTGTCCTCTAGTTAGTATCTCTCTCTATCAGTCACTGTCTTCTAGTTAGTATCTCTCTCTATGTCTATCAGTCACTGTCCTCTAGTTAGTATCTCTCTCTATTTCTATCAGTCACTGTCTTCTAGTTAGTATCTCTCTCTATTTATATCAGTCACTGTCTTCTAGTTAGTATCTCTCTCTATTTCTATCAGTCACTGTCCTCTAGTTAGTATCTCTCTCTATTTCTATCAGTCACTGTCCGCTAGTTAGTATCTCTCTCTATTTCTATCCGTCACTGTCTTCTAGTTAGTATCTCTCTCTATCAGTCACTGTCCTCTAGTTAGTATCTCTCTCTATCAGTCACTGTCTTCTAGTTAGTATCTCTTTCTATGTCTATCAGTCACTGCCCTCTAGTTAGTATCTCTCTCTATTTCTATCCGTCACTGTCTTCTAGTTAGTATCTCTCTCTATCAGTCACTGTCCTCTAGTTAGTATCTCTCTCTATCAGTCGCTGTCCTCTAGTTAGTATCTCTCTGTATTTCTATCAGTCATATATTGAATCTTAAGACATCAGTCAGGAAGTTAAAGCTTGGTCGCAAATGGGTCTTCCAAATGGACAATGACCCCAAGCACACTTCCAAAGTTGTGGCAAAATGGCTTAAGGACAACAAAGTCAAGGTATTGGAGTGGCCATCACAAAGCCCTGGCCTCAATCCTATAGAAAATTTGTGGGCAGAACTGAAAAAGCGTGTGCTAGCAAAGAGGCCTACAAACCTAACTCAGTTACACCAGCTCTGTCAGGAGGAATGGGCCAAAATTCACCCAACTTATTGTGGGAACCTTGTGGAAGGCTACCCGGAACGTTTGACCCACGTTAAACAATTTAAAGGCAATGCTACCAAATACTTATTGAGTGTATGTAAACTTCTGACCCACTGGGAATGTGATGAAAGAAATAAAGGCTGAAATAAATCACTCTCTACTATTATTCTGACATTTCACATTCTTAAATTAAAGTGGTGATCCTAACTGACCTAAGACAGGGAATTTTTACTAGGATTAAATGTCAGGAATTGTGAAGAACTGAGTTTAAATGTATTTGGCTAAGGTGTATGTAAACTTCCGACTTCAACTGTATATCAGTCACTGTCCTATAGTTAGTATATCTCTGTATTTCTATCAGTCACTGTCTTCTATTTGGTATATCTCTGTATTTATATCAGTCACAGTCTTGTATTTAGTATATCTCTGTATTTATATCAGTTACTGTACACTAGTTAATATCTCTCTGTATTTATATGTCACTGTCTTCTATTTAGTATCTCTCTGTATTTATATCAGTCACTGTACACTAGTTAGTATCTCTCTGTATATCTATCAGTCAGAAGTGTTCAATGACGTTACTTGGCAACATGCAAGCCCCAACAGTCCTGGGCAGGGGGTTCACCTCTTACATCACTAACACGTAATTACATCTTACATTACACCCGCGTTATCGAGAGTGAGTCACATAGAAACCTGAGGGGTGGGATTGTCTGGTGGTGTCACGGCCGTCGTAGGGAGGAGACCAAGGCGCAGCATGCATACATTCTCTATTTTAACAATGAATACTGAACAAAACTAACAAAAACAAACCGTGCCATTATACAAAGATTGCTAACAGGTAACTACACATAGACAAGAACCCACGAAACCAAAAGGGAAAATGGCAACCTAAATAGGATTCCCAATCAGAGACGACGATAAACAGCTGCCTCTGATTGGGAACCAATTCAGGCCACCATAGACCTACAATTACCTAGACATACAAAACCCTTAGATCTACAAAAACCCTAGACAAGACAAAACAAGCATACCCACCCTCGTCACACCCTGACCTGACCAAAATAATACAAAAAACATAGATAACTAAGGTCAGGGCGTGACAGGTGGAGGAACGGGTCGTGTTCAGTTGCCAAACGTTGTTGAATGCTGCACATAGAAATTCCATGAATAGAGCCTACTCTATTCCTTGTTCTACATGTCGGAGAGGCATGTTTGTTCTACATAGCATATTTCTAAAAAGTTCCAAAACGTGTCCTACTGAAAAAGGCAATGTTTTAAATGTCATGCCCATATCAAGGCATATAAAAAAGGTAATCTTACTAAACTATTCCTGTAAGAGATCCTGTGTGTAATAATGAATATGACACATCTAAATTCTCCTAATCCATAATCCACAAAGTAGACATGATGGTTTAGTCTGGGGAAGTCCGTGGAGTGCGTGAGCTGGTAAGAATTATTATTACAGCTCATGTTTACAAACATCTGTCATATACTGTGCAGTGCATCTCTGTTGAAACATGCCGACTCTTTGAAGAAGAGGCGTTGTAAGACTGTTTTGATAGGAGTAATCCCATGTATTTTGTCTCTGGAGGAGGGAAATGCATTGCTGTGTCACAGCCCAGTGGCGTCTGGTTGAAAAGGCCAGACAGGTTTGAAGTTCTGTGTTAGTATCACTGATGACATAATTCCACCTCACTCTCACAGTATTGCATAATACTGGTCATGATCTCGTACACTTACAATGCCTACACACACGTACAATCATAAATGACCCATACAGACATTTGAGGGGTGGAATTGTCAGGGGGTGGATGGTATACAAAAAGAAGAGTTAGGAGATAACCTGTGAAGAACTAACTCTGCTCCCTGTATTCTACTGTATGAAAAGTCATTTTTCTCCCGGGAACACTTTCCCGGACGTGTCTGTGTCATATCCGGGGTCTGCCTGAGGAAATGAGTGTGCTCTTATAAAATCTCACAGTAAACTTCAATTTAGAAAAAGTTCCACCATGAGTAAGTAGCTATGAATGTTACCTCACACACCTACGACAATTCCAAAACAACTCTCTTCTGTCTCCACAGTCTCTGTTTAATGTTGACGCACTGTTGAAATTCATGTGAATCATTGTGATTCATTGTGTGAACACGCAGTCACACCGTAGGCAGAGTGGTCCACTGTGGTGCATTGTGGTCCACTTGACCAGAGTCCCTGACGTGAATCATATGCAATCAGACATTATGTCCAGGCCACAAGAGGACATTCTCAAGACGTTTAAAGGGATATTCATACCTTACCACAGCTGTTCAGTTAAGCCTCATCATCGCCCCAAAGGAGGAGACATCCAACACAGATCATTCAGTGTTTCAGGGTGTCTTCAATACTAAGATATTAATAGATCTGCTGATGAATGGAAGACCATGGGAATTGTCCAGTGGGATCAAATGAAAGAGGAGGAACTGGGATTAAATGAAAGACAGCAGGAATGGAAAGAGTTGGAGGAGTAAGAGGCCTGGGGGGGGGGGGGGGGGGGGGGGGGTGAAGGGGCAGGGTAGTGGTCAGGTCACCATTGAGCCATGTGTGTGTGCGCACACTTGTCTGTGCGTGTATGTGTGCACACCTGTCGGTGTGTATGTGTTGTGTGCATGTGTGTCGTGTGCATGTGTCTGTGTGTGTATGTGCGCGCGTGTGTGTATGTGTGTGTCGGTGTGTATGTGCACGCGTGTGTGTATGTGGTGGGGGGTGAGCAGAGGATGTGGGTCACTGACATGACGCCCACTAGTTCCCACAATGAGACCCTCTTTTTTGGTCTCACTGGGCAATTCCTTTGAGAGGGAGTATTTCTGTCCCTGCAAGTGTATAATTTGGGCTAGCGAGGTTGGACCATTCCCCCCGGCCTCAGTGGGCATTTGCAGTTTGCTACATACGTTCAGAAGGGGGCTGCTTGCTTACATTGCACTTTGACAAATCTCACCTCATTGTGCAAATGAAAACCTTATGTCTGTATATTTTATAATGCAGACCGATCCACAGTGGTGAACAATCGCCTGTTGAAGTCAGTGGAACCTGCAGCAGTTCTGTTTTAACAGCTTGTCTCATTGAGGTCAAAGAAGAAGGGATACCTGCACTGTCTGCAGAGCAATACAGTTGTGTTCAATTAATTAAAGGGACATAACACTCCAAAATCTAAGTTTGTCAGATGTTTAAGACCTTAAAAGTGGTCTTCTGATGTGATAGGTCTAATGTACCAGAGAAGTATACACCATGAAACCAATATTCAAGTTACAATTTTACATAACAATTTGTTTACAACTCAATTCAAGTCCATATTGGTTTGAGTTGTAAACAATTAGAAACTAAACTTCCAGAGTGTATCTTTGAATCACAATGACCACTTTCAGGACACCATAACTGACTTACTGGGAATCATATCTTGTCATATCAATGTTGTCACATTAATGTTCCCAGGAAATGAGAGAAAAGTTTACAACAATGTGTGTCAATAACCTTAACAGACTATTCTCACCCACTGTACAAACACATAGAGCTAACACAATAAAATCTACAAGAGCAATGTCACGCCCTGACCTTGGTTATCTATGTTTTCTTTATTATTTTGGTTAGGTCAGGGTGTGACGAGGGTGGGTATGCTTGTTTTGTATTGTCTAGGGTTTTTGTATGTCTAGGGGTGTTTGTAAGTCTAGGCATATGTAGGTCTATGGTGGCCTGAATTGGTTCCCAATCAGAGAAAGCTGTTTATCGTTGTCTCTGATTGGGGATCATATTTAGGTTGCCATTTTCCCTTGGGTTTTGTGGGTTCTTATTCTATGTTTAGTTGCCTGTATGCACTTGCCATATTGGCGTCATGGTTTGTTGTTTTGTTCAGTGTTCATTCTTTAATAAAGCAGAATGTATGCTTATCACGCTGCGCCTTGGTCTCCTCCTTACGACGGCGTGACAAGCAAACTCTCCCTCACTGAATCAAAGGTTATTATTATTATTATATTATAGCATCACTGTCCAAATACATATGGAGAGCCCTTTATATTAGCAGAAAGTGCTAATCAGGATTTCTTCTTTGGTTAGCTAGCATCTGCCTCTTCCTTGTATGCTGCTGTACACCAATCATCAGTTACCTCTCCCACCAAACCCCCCAACATCCTTGGACACGTTCTGACTCAGCTGCATCTTCTTGATGCAAGGTCGTCACTGCCTAAAGGTCAGGTTCACTGTCCACCTCCAGGGAAAGCTGTCACAATCCTCATTCTTTGATTGTGAAAGTAAAGGCCTATTACACCCAGCCACCAAGCAGCTTGTGGCCAGTAAAAGAGGAAATGGTCATTTGAACGTCTAACCCACCCTTACCATAACAGGATGATAAAGACGTCAATAGGCAGATGTAACGCAATAAGAGAAAGCTGGTTATGACATCCCAGTGCTTGATGGGAAGTGAACAGGGTGGAGCTGTGTTGTCTCATGAGAAATGTCCTTTTGAAACAAAGATCTTAATGAAGTGATATGATTCAGTTCTTAGTAGGTGGGGACTGACGTTTTTGGTTACCAAACGTTTCTGTGAAAAGCAACCAAGGAGAGCAGTCAGTTTCCAATAGATTAGAACAGAAGGGAAAAGCTTCCATTCCCACTGAAAGGTGACTTCCAAACTTTCCAAGATGTTCCAAAAATCTGCTATTTCAGTGTGTTTAAGGCAAACACTTATAGCCCACATAATCTAATATGTCATCATCTGTTTTTAAGACTGTAATTGTAATCTGATTACACATTTTTCAAAAGTAATCTAGGTTGATTACAGTTACTTCATTTTTTATATCTGATTACGTAATCCCTGTTACATGTAATCCGTTACTACCCAACCCTGGTGCTAATACACAGTAGTCATTATCATTTAAAGATACACTATGGAAGTTTAGTTGTTCATCGTTTATGTCATATTAATGATATACTTACCTTAAAATAAAGTGTTTATACCACTATCTGAAATGAATGGAAAAGATAAGCACCATTTAATTCCCAGTTTTTCTGTGTTTATCTTTTCCATTCATTTGGGGTAGGCACATATCTGTATACAACCGATGGCATGGGATGTGGACTCGTCTTTACATTAGACTACTTTTGAGGTCTTATGTCCCTATAAATTGCACTTGGCCCTTTTCAACTCAGTCAAGCTTCTTCACCAATGCCGTCCTCTTAGTAAATTGCAGAAAACTCATTGCTAATTTAGAAATTAGCATAAATGGGAGCTGGATGGTTTGTTTTGTTTGTTTGTTGATGACATACATTTGACCTCCTCAAACCACAGATACCAATTTTTAAGCTAATTCCTGGAATTCTTTCCCAGAAGAGGTGTGGAAATATTGCTGGAATATTCTGCAAAAACAAACTCCCCACTCCTACACACGTACTGTATCACAGTATGTGTCTAGACTATAGGATCAAGGCCCATATTCATAAAGCATCTCAGAGAGGAAGTGCTGATCTAGTATCAGTTTTGTCTTTTTAGATGGTAGCGAAATAGATTACAGTGACTGGGGAATCTGATCCTAGATCAGCATTCCTACTCTGAGATGAATACTGGCCAAGGGCTATAGCGGAATTCGGGTAGAATTGCGTTGTAAAAAATGTGCAAATAAACTTCCATCGTTTTTTTCTAAATCAGAATGATCTCTTTCAGGACACACATGACCATAACTGACTTATTGGGAATCATATCTTGTCACATTAATGTTCCCAGGAAGTGAGAGAGAAGTTTACAATAATGTGTGTCAATTATCTTAACTGGCTATTCGCACCCACTGTACAAACACATATAACTAACACAACTAAATCTACATCAGCAAACTCTCCCTCACAGAATCATAGGCTGTTCATGTACAAACAAACATTTTTGGCTTCACTGTCCAAATACATATAGAGACCACAGTACACTTTCAGCAAGTACTAATCAGGGCTGGACAGATTACTTGTTTAAATGTAATCAGTTACTGATCGCAGATTATATGACAATAAAAGTCATTGGTAACGTAATCCATTGGATTACTCTAAATGTGTAACATAATGATTACTTTTGGATTTCTTCTTTGGGTAGCCAGCATCTGCCTCGTCACTTTAAGCTGGTGTAGACCAAACCGTGTTCTATATAACTCCGCCCATATCAGGGCTCAGGCTAAGACCCAGATGCCGTCACAGGAGGCACATAGAACAAGTCTCTGAGTTTATTATAGTTCAAAGGGCAGGCAAAAGTTAAGTCAAGGCAGGCGAAGGGGCGTAATCCAAATCAGAGTCAGGCAGGTACAGGACAGCAGGCAGGATCAGTGTCAGGACAGGCAGAAAGGTCAGAACTGGGAAGTCTAAGAAAAACTAGACCACAGGAAACACAGGAACATGCTGGTAGGACTTGACGGGACAAGACGAACTGGCAACAGACAAACATAAAGCGCAGGTATAAATACACAGGAGATAACGGGAACAAATGGGAGACACCTGGAGGGGGTGGAGACAAGCACAAGACATGTGAAACAGGTCAGGGTGTGTTAGTACCCCCCCCCCCCTCCCCCTAGGGGCTCCACCTGGCGTCCCACCCGCACACATACCTGGTTGAACGGGGTGCCGGCGGCAGAACTCAGCAATGAGGGCTGGGTCCAGGAAGTTCCTAGCGGGGACCCAGCACCTCTCCTCCGGGCCATAACGCTCCCAGTCAACCAGGTACTGGAATCCCCTGCCCTGAGGTCGAACACTCAGGAGAGCCTCACCGTGTATGCCGGATGGCCGTCAATGAGACGGGGGGGAGAGGGGTGGGCCTGGAAACAGGAGACAAAGGGCTGTGAGACAGAGGTTTAATTCCAGATACATGGAAAGTGGGATGTATACGGAGAGTGCGGGGCAACAGAAGACGAACAGCAGAGGGGCTAAGGACCTTAGAGATGGGGAAAGGTCCAATAAAACGGGGGGAAAGTTTATGGGACTCCACCCGGAAGGAGAGATTCCGAGTGTACAGCCATACCCTCTGCTCAAGACGATAGCGGGGAGCAGGGGTCCGGTGGTGTTCCGCCTGTCGTCGATACCTGGAGGTGGTCTTGAGAAGAGCGGCCCGGGCTCTCTTCCAGGTACTGAGACAGCATTGGACAAACATCTGGGATGAACATCGGCAGAGGCCGGGACACACATCCGGTTCGCCGGGCTCCGCGGGGTCCGGCTGGGAACACTGTGCCTTGCGGACCAAACTCTTGATTCCCCAGGTGATAGCAGCCGCTAGACAGGAAGTAGGGAGGATGGTTTCAGGGTCCGATGGTGTAGTAGCGAGGCTGTACCGATGAGAGAGTGCGTCAGGCTTCACATTCTTGGACCCCAGGCGGAAGGAGATAGTGAAATGAAAACGAGTGAATAACAGCGCCCATCTCGCCTGCCTGGAGTTGAGACTCTTGGCGTTGCAGAGATATTCCAGGTTTGTATGGTCCATCCACACCAAGAATAGCTGTTCCGCCCCTTCTAACCAGTGCCTCCACTCCTCCAACGCCATCTTGACAGCAAGTATTTCGCGATTTATCACATTGTAGTTCCTCTCAGCGGGGTTAAGACGATGGGAAAGGAAGGCACAGGGATGCAGCTTCTGGTCCTGGGCAGAACACAGGGACAGGACAGCCCCCACTCTGACGTCTGATGCGTCTACTTCCACCACGAACTGACGGGACGGGTCCAGATGGATATAGATAGGGGCTGTAGTGAATCGCTGCTTGAGGTCTGAGAACACCCGGTCAGCTGCTGGAGACCATATGAACGGAACCTTGGGAGAGGTGAGTGAAGAGAGGGGGAAGCAAGGGTTCTATAACCCCGGACGAAACAACGGATTCAATTGTCAAACCCCAGGAAACATTACAGCTGGACTCTGGATGTGGGTTGAGGCCAATCCACCACCGCTCTCACCTTGTCAGGGTCCATCTGAATATTCCCTGCAGCGATGACATATCCTAGGAAGGAGAAGGTGGAGCGATGGAACTCACATTTCTCCACCTTTCTCGAAAAGCTGGTTCTCCAGGAGATGCCGGGAATAAATGAGGATATTGTTGAGCTTGATAAACACAAATCGGTTCAACATGTCTCGGAGCACATCATTGACCAGAGCCTGGAACGGGAGCGTTGGTCAAACCGAACGGCATCACCAGGTACACGTAGTGCCCGCTAGCCGTGTTAAAGGCAGTCTTCCACTCATCTCCTTCCCGTATCCGAACCAGATTGTAGGTGTTCCGAAGGTCCAACTTGGAGAAGATGAGAGGCTCTAAAACTGAGGAGATGAGTGGTAGCGGGTAACGGTTTTTAAACGTAATGTCATTGAGACCCCAGTAGTCAATACACGGACGCAGGGTCTTGTCCTTCTTCTCCACAAAGAAGAACCCAGCGCCGGCGGGGGAGGAAGATGGACGCATAATCCCTGCAGTGAGAGAGTCCTCAAAACACCCTTCCATCACTTTCGTTGCCGGACCCGACAGGGAATAAAGTCGCCCCCGAGGCATGCAGAGTTGAAAACCTCCCGTAAGTCCTGGTACTCAGAGGGAACGGTGGAGAGATCCAAGGTTTTTCCCAAGCCAGCAGGGAGACGTCCCGGGGCAGGCTGCGCCGACTTAAGACAATTCACATGGCAAAATGGGCTCCAACCCCAACCCCCTAACATCCTTGGCACGTTCTGACTCAGCTGCATCTTCTTGATGCAAGGTCGTCACTGCCAAAAGGTCAGGTTCACTGTCCACCTCCAGGGAAAGCTGTCACGATCCTCATTCTTTGATTGTGAAAGTAAAGGCCTATTACACCCAGCCACCAAGCAGCTTGTGGCCAGTAAAAGAGGAAATGGTAATTTGAACGTCTAACCCACCCTTACCATAACAGGATGATAAAGACGTCAATAGGCAGATGTAACGCAATAAGAGAAAGCTGGTTATGACATCCCAGTGCTTGATGGGATGTGAACAGGGTGGAGCTGTGTTGTCTCATGAGAAATGTCCTTTTGAAACAAAGATCTTAATGAAATGTGATATGATTCAGTTCTTAGTAGGTTGGGATTGACGTTTTTGGTTACCAAACGTTTCTGTGAAAAGCAACCAAGGAGAGCAGTCAGTTTCCAATAGATTAGAACAGAAGGGAAAAGCTTCCATTCCCACTGAAAGGTGACTTCCAAACTTTCCAAGATGTTCCAAAAATCTGCTATTTCAGTGTGTTTAAGGAATCACTATGCCTGAGATTTAAACAAATCAAAAACAGAGTGTATGAACTATGAATCACAATGGTCAAAATATGAGATGAAATCTTTCCACTGATATAGTTTTCCTGTGCTAATGACCATGACCAGAGATGATTTATTTGTGGCTAAAGCTGAAATTCTATGTTAACTGTTGCTTCATAGTGAACTACTGAAGTACCACATATATTCTCGATCTCATGGGTGAGGCCTTTAGCCTGATCCCAGATCTGTGTGTACTGTAGGAGTTGGCAATGGCAAGGCAGTACAAACATATATGGGACTAGGCTGTGAAGCAAGTGTGTAGTGGCAACTGACTGGAAGACAGTTCATTTAGGAGGCTGGGAGCTGTCCTCTCTCTCTTTCTCTTTTTTATAAGGGCATGGGGTAGCCGGCAGGCAGCACAGAGCTGTGGAAAAGCAACCAAGCAAAAATGTTCAATGCGCAAAAGAGTGGAAATATAGAACCCAGAGGAACAGCGGACGGACGCCAAAGATGATGTCAGAGAGAGAGAGAGAGAGAGAGAGAGAGAGAGAGAGAGAGAGAGAGAGAGAGAGAGAGAGAGAGAGAGAGAGAGAGAGAGAGAGAGAGAGAGAGAGAGAGAGAGAGAGAGAGAGAGAGAGAGAGAGAGAGAGAGAGAGAGAGAGAGAGAGAGAGAGAGAGAGAGAGAGAGAGAGAGAGAGAGAGAGAGAGAGAGAGAGAGAGAGAGAGAGAGAGAGAGAGAGAGAGAGAGAGAGAGAGAGAGAGAGAGAGAGAGAGAAAAAACACAAAACACAGTCTGGAGGCCACAAACCCCAATTCTCCAAGTCCCCTCAACTTCCCGAGCTGTTGTTACAAGCAGCCAGTGGTGAATAAGTTTTTCCAACAAAGGAACTGGCCATTTTTGTGCATGGGAGTAGGGGGATGCTAAATGCCTGAATATATCTGCCTATAGCATTATGTTTCATTTAGCAGGAAGCCAGGGAGCAGGGAAAGAAGCAGGGGTTTGGGTAGCTTACGTTAGGGGAATTGCCACCAGATTGAATCTATTACGTTTAATGGGATGATGTCATCCCTCCTCCCCCTACGCCTCTATTTTCTCTCTCTCTCTGTCTCTCTCTCTCTCTCTCTTTATTTCTTAATTAAATTAAATTCAAAGGGCTTTATGGGCATGGGAAACATATGTTTACATTGCCAAAGCAAGTGCTATAGATAGTAAACAAATGTGAAATAATCAATAAAAAATGAACAGTAAACATTACACTCACAATTTTCAAAGGAATTGACACATTTCAAATGTCATATTATGGCTATGTACAGTTTTATAATGATCTGCAAATAGTACAAATAGTACAAAAGGGAAAATAAATAAACATAAATATCTCTCTCTCTCTTTCTCTCTGTGTACTGGTATTTCCTTGTGTGCTGTGATGTCTTGGGTTTCCTGTTAGCTACTGAAATTGCTCCCAGACACACAAGGTCCACATTGCACTCACTATACAGTAACAACACAGGGCTGTGGAAGCACACTGAGAGATATTTGAACTTGGGAAAAAGTACAGCAAAGTAGGCCATCGGTTGTGGACAAATGCTTACAGGAAATCACACGACAAGAGCAGGCGCTATTTTAAAAGGTTGTAGACATCAGATAGTACATGTTTGGAATTAGTGACTTGTTATTTCGGAGTAGCCTAGGCCTACATCCAACCTTTACTCAAGTCACATATTTAGATAATGTCATGAGGATACATAAGGTATGGAAACGGAGACTTCCTAGCCTACATATAAAGATATACATAATGTAGGCTAGACTCTTAGACACATTATGTAAGCCTAGCCTATTGATGAAAAGCAACCTCGTTGTTACTAGAGCTCATTCAACATGAATCTGCTGTTTTATAGAATGCTCAGCCTGCCTGCCACTGGTTTGGTCCTGACTGGGGGAGGAGCTCACAGCCCTCCATAAAAGGCAAGGAAAACACATTGCTAGGTGTCTGTCAGTCTGGAACAGTCTAGAAGGGAAAGGGCAATGTTCTAGTGTAGTTTACATGTCACACTTTCATTAGTGCGATCTTTTTGTGATATTTGGCGAAACAATCGACTTCACGACCTGAAAAGCTTGGGACTGAATATATATTTGCGTTTCTGTTCTTTAGCTGTCGTGGGGTAAACATTTTCCCTCCACGCGATAGATTGATAGATTTTTCCATAGAGTCGACAGTAGAATAATTCGTTTCCAAAATGACTTGGTCCATAAGCAGTTGTTTCATTACTCTGTTCGTTCTCTTCCTTTGGCGGGTCGAAGACATCGCAGAAGCTTGTAGTTGTTCCCCTGCGCATCCTCAACAGGCTTTTTGCAATGCAGACGTCGGTAAGACATTTTGACAACATTTGTTTCTCTTCACATGTTGATAGATATGCTACTACACTGTATCAAGATTGGCTACCACACATTTTTTTGCGCATCATGCAGAATTGTCTGTGGTCGTTGTAACTTTGTATAATTTTCATGCCATGATCATTAGGCCTATATTTACGTTTTCTCACAATTATTTACATAATTAAGTAGGCAACAGTAAAATGTTGTCAAACCCTGTTCCTGGATAGCTGGATGGGTTTTCTACACCAAGTGTTCTATTTTGCTATAGGCCTAAAGTATGCCTTCAGATTAATGGTTATTTGTCCAAAAGCTAAATGATATACACCAAAATGTAAAATTAATATTTTCCTACATGTAGCCCAAGGCACTCAGTTGTAGTGTAGACTTCTTGGTGTAGACTATTATGAAAATCAAATAATAGTGGTAGGTTATATCACTTATCTTTGACAGTTCATCTGTTTCACTATTTGAGATGGATGGCCTGCTTTATTTGCAACATACTGGGAATACAAGAGGGAATGGTGATGGCTGGAATAGAGGCTGCCAATGAACACCACTCTTTTTCTCTCTCACACCACACACACGTACACACACAGCACTTTGCTTCAAAATGTTCAATTCAACATGAAATTATCCAATACTTCACATACTTTACATTTTACAGAGCGAACCCATCAACCCCCCCTCTCTCCCCCTCTCTCTGTCACACTGATGGTCTAGAGTAGTCTTATAGCAGCAGCTACTGTACCAGACACTGTCCCCTCTATAGAGTAGTCTTATAGCAGCAGCTACTGTACCAGACACTGTACCCTCTATAGAGTAGTCTTATAGCAGCAGCTACTGTACCAGACACTGTGCCCTCTATAGAGTAGTCTTATAGCAGCAGCTACTGTACCAGACACTGTACCCTCTATAGAGTAGTCTTATAGCAGCAGCTACTGTACCAGACACTGTACCCTCTATAGAGTAGTCTTATAGCAGCAGCTACTGTACCAGACACTGTACCCTCTATAGAGTAGTCTTATAGCAGCAGCTACTGTACCAGACACTGTGCCCTCTATAGAGTAGTCATATAGCAGCAGTTACTGTACCAGACACTGTACCCTCTATAGAGTAGTCATATAGCAGCAGCTACTGTACCAGACACTGTGCTCTCTATAGAGTAGTCTTATAGCAGCAGCTACTGTACCAGACACTGTACCCTCTATAGAGTAGTCTTATAGCAGCAGCTACTGTACCAGACACTGTACCCTCTATAGAGTAGTCTTATAGCAGCAGCTACTGTACCAGACACTGTACCCTCTATAGAGTAGTCTTATAGCAGCAGCTACTGTACCAGACACTGTACCCTCTATAGAGTAGTCATATAGCAGCAGCTACTGTACCAGACACTGTACCCTCTATAGAGTAGTCTTATAGCAGCAGCTACTGTACCAGACACTGTACCCTCTATAGAGTAGTCTTATAGCAGCAGCTACTGTACCAGACACTGTACCCTCTATAGAGTAGTCTTATAGCAGCAGCTACTGTACCAGACACTGTACCCTCTATAGAGTAGTCTTATAGCAGCAGCTACTGTACCAGACACTGTGCCCTCTATAGAGTAGTCTTATAGCAGCAGCTACTGTACCAGACACTGTACCCTCTATAGAGTAGTCATATAGCAGCAGTTACTGTACCAGACACTGTACCCTCTATAGAGTAGTCTTATAGCAGCAGCTACTGTACCCTCTATAGAGTAGTCTTATAGCAGCAGCTACTGTACCAGACACTGTACCCTCTATAGAGTAGTCTTATAGCAGCAGTTACTGTACCAGACACTGTACCCTCTATAGAGTAGTCATATAGCAGCAGCTACTGTACCAGACACTGTACCCTCTATAGAGTAGTCTTATAGCAGCAGCTACTGTACCAGACACTGTACCCTCTATAGAGTAGTCTTATAGCAGCAGCTACTGTACCAGACACTGTACCCTCTATAGAGTAGTCTTATAGCAGCAGCTACTGTACCAGACACTGTACCCTCTATAGAGTAGTCTTATAGCAGCAGCTACTGTACCAGACACTGTACCCTCTATAGAGTAGTCATATAGCAGCAGCTACTGTACCAGACACTGTACCCTCTATAGAGTAGTCTTATAGCAGCAGCTACTGTACCAGACACTGTACCCTCTATAGAGTAGTCTTATAGCAGCAGTTACTGTACCAGACACTGTACCCTCTATAGAGTAGTCTTATAGCAGCAGCTACTGTACCAGACACTGTGCCCTCTATAGAGTAGTCTTATAGCAGCAGCTACTGTACCAGACACTGTACCCTCTATAGAGTAGTCTTATAGCAGCAGCTACTGTACCAGACACTGTACCCTCTATAGAGTAGTCTTATAGCAGCAGCTACTGTACCAGACACTGTACCCTCTATAGAGTAGTCTTATAGCAGCAGTTACTGTACCAGACAATGTGCCCTCTATAGAGTAGTCTTATAGCAGCAGCTACTGTAGCAGACACTGTGCCCTCTATAGAGTAGTCTTATAGCAGCAGCTACTGTACCAGACACTGTACCCTCTATAGAGTAGTCTTATAGCAGCAGCTACTGTACCAGACACTGTACCCTCTATAGAGTAGTCTTATAGCAGCAGCTACTGTACCAGACACTGTACCCTCTATAGAGTAGTCTTATAGCAGCAGCTACTGTACCAGACACTGTGCCCTCTATAGAGTAGTCTTATAGCAGCAGCTACTGTACCAGACACTGTACCCTCTATAGAGTAGTCTTATAGCAGCAGACACTGTACCAGACACTGTGCCCTCTATAGAGTAGTCTTATAGCAGCAGTTACTGTACCAGACACTGTACCCTCTATAGAGTAGTCTTATAGCAGCAGCTACTGTAGCAGACACTGTACCCTCTATAGAGTAGTCTTATAGCAGCAGCTACTGTACCAGACACTGTGCCCTCTATAGAGTAGTCTTATAGCAGCAGCTACTGTACCAGACACTGTACCCTCTATAGAGTAGTCTTATAGCAGCAGCTACTGTACCAGACACTGTACCCTCTATAGAATAGTCTTATAGCAGCAGCTACTGTACCAGACACTGTACCCTCTATAGAGTAGTCTTATAGCAGCAGCTACTGTACCAGACACTGTACCCTCTATAGAGTAGTCTTATAGCAGCAGCTACTGTACCAGACACTGTGCCCTCTATAGAGTAGTCTTATAGCAGCAGCTACTGTACCAGACACTGTACCCTCTATAGAGTAGTCTTATAGCAGCAGCTACTGTACCAGACACTGTGCCCTCTATAGAGTAGTCTTATAGCAGCAGCTACTGTACCAGACACTGTACCCTCTATAGAGTAGTCATATAGCAGCAGCTACTGTACCAGACAGACTCATGTTCTTCTCCAGATCATTTAAATCACCTTGGGGTCACATGAAGGGAGATATTCTCAAACACAACCAACTAAGAATATTCCAGCGTCTTCTTCCTTCATGTCCTTGTGAAATATACACAGGATCGTTGTTAATTCTGTGGAATGTGACTGACCTATGCCTGGCTCAGAGTGGATTTGACAAGGTCAAAATATGATTGAAATGTATCCATTTAAAATAATCTGTCCCTTCAAAGGTGCTGTCATTGCTGTTGTGCTGTTATGTTAACATCCATACAGGCAGATACAAATAAAAAAAGCTTGTGTACTGCATTGTGGGTAAATACTGTTTGTTGTGAGCTCTACTATGGGTGGTTCTCTGGCCAGATCCTTGTGTTGGTAATCAAAGTGTACCATGAACAGGCAAGATGCTGGGAGTCGAGTAGCACATCCACTGTGTTGTGACTGAGAACTGTTATTCTGGGACCTTCTTCTCTATCACATCACATGTTATTGGTCGCATACACATGTTTAGCAGATGTCATTGTGGGTGTAGCGAGATGCTTGTGTTCCCAGCTCCAACAGTGCAGTAATATCTGACAATTCACAACAATACACACAGATCTAAAGGTAAAAGAGTGGAATTAAGAAATCTAGAACCCTGGATGGGTTCTACCCTGGTCAAGCCAAAACCACCAGAACAACAACTACAGATGATATATGCCTTCTACTGCAGCCACTATTACTACTGTATAGTTACTACTGCTAGCCTGTGTGGCAAATGGAATCTGGGAAACATGGGCTTTGGTGTGAGATCCAGGCAGGGTCGCTCACGTTCATTAGGCCACCTTGGCGAAACGTTGTGCAATGGAAAAAGAAAATGAGTGTTTCTTATTTGACAAGTTTAGGTAGTAGGCCTACCTCCCCGTTTCAGAAAGTTTTCTTCAGTTTCATGACTTGTGAACACGACCCAGTACCCTCTTAGAGAAAAGGATTCCAAAATGTGTCTTCGGTTGTCCCCATAGGAGAACCCTTTTTTGTTCCAGGTTGAACCCTTTTGGGTTCCATGTAAAACTCTCTGTGGAAAGGGTTCTACCTGGAACCAAAAGGGGTTCTTCAAAGGGTTCTCCTATGGGGACAGCCGAAGAACCCTTTTAGGTTCTAGATAGCACTTTTCTTTTTCTAAGCATGTACTACAGCATCCACGTCTGGCCTGAAGGCTAATGACTGTATATGTACTTTAAAGAACCAGGGAATCCCACTAGTTCTACTGTATTTTAATCACTTCCACTCCGACATTGCTCATCCTAATATTTCTTTTACCTTTAGATTTGTGTGTATTGTTGTGAATTGTTAGATATTACTACACTGTTGGAGCTAGGAACACAAACCTTTCAGTACACCCACAATAACATCTGCTAAACATGTGTATGTGACCAATAAAATTGTATTTGATTTAGTCGCATTAGTCCAAACCTTTGGTTTCCCCCGACGAGGATCTGTATCTGGGCCTCTTTCTCTTCTGGTTTGACCAGGTACAGGCCACTGCCTGTTTGGGTTACTTGTTTTTACATAACTAACTTATGCTAACGAGAATCTCTAAACACTGACCGGCTTGTCTTGATGTTTAAATACAGTTTTCTTTAGGGACTTTCTTCATGGTTGTTAGCTGGCTCAGCCTGTGGTGTGTATATATATACAGCAGGTTACCTATTCCACAGTTTCTCTGCTATAGGTTGCAATGGCACCAGAGCTCGTAGAGTTTCACATTTTAATAGCATGTGCACAAGGACAGTGAAATGCCTTTCTAAACCCAACAATGCAGTATTCAGTATCAATGTAGGACTAAAAATAACATAAGGTAGAACAAAAACACACAAGAAATAAGATGAACATGAGAAAGTAAGAAGCTGCAGTACAGTATATACAGAGTCCGTTCCAATACCATATGTCCAATGTGCAGGGATACTGGAGCGATAGAGGTAGATATGTATAGGGGTCAGGTGACTAGGCATCAGGATGTATGTCCAATGTGCAGGGATACTGGAGCGATAGAGGTAGATATGTATAGGGGTCAGGTGACTAGGCATCAGGATGTATCATAAACAGAGTAGCAACAGCATAAATTAAGTGTGTGTGTGTGTGTGTGTGTGTGTGCAGTCTGTATAAATATGTGTGCATGTTATGTGTGTGTTGGTGTGAGTGAGTTTGTAGAGTCCTGTGCCATACCATGCAGCCAGTCAAGATGCTCTCAATGGTGCCGCTGGATAATGTTTTGAGGATTTGAGGGCCCATACCAAACTTTTTCAACCTCCTGAGGGGGAAGAGGCCCTGTCACTCCTTCTTCATGACTGTGCGCATGTGTGGACCATTTTAAGTTCTTAGTGATTTGGACATTGAGGAACTTGAAGTTCTTGACCCCCTCCACTGCAGCCCCGTCGATGTGGATGGGGGCGTGCTCGCCCCCCTGTTTCCAGTAGTCCACAATCAGCTCCTTGGTCTTACTGATGTTGAGGAAAAGGCTGTTGTCCTGGCACCACACCGCCAAGGTCACTGACCTTCTCCTTGTAGGTTGTCTCATCGTCGCCGGTGGTCAGGCCTACCACCGTCGGCTTGTCAGCAAACTTGATGAGGGTGTTGGAGTCGGACACGGCCACGCAATCGTGGGTGAACAGAGAGTACAAGAGAGGACTAAGCACACACCCCTGTGGGGCTACTGTGTTGAGGGTCAGGGTAACGGAGGTGATGTTGCCTACCCTCATTACCTGGGTTCGAACCATCAGGAAGTCCAGGATCCAGTTGTTCAGTCCCAGAGTCCTAAGCTTGGTGACGGCAATGGTGGTAGTCAATGAACAGCATTCTCACATACAGTACCAATCAAAAGTTTGGACACATCTACTCATTCAAGGATTTTTCTTTATTTGTACTATTTTCTATTATTATGTCAAGAGTGTGCAAAGCTGTCATCAAGGCAAAGGGTGGCTACTTTGAAGTATCTCAAATATTAAATATATTTTGATTTGTTTAACACTTTTTTTGGTTACTACATGATTCCATATGTGTTATTTCATAGTTTTGATGTCTTCACTCTTATTCTACAATGTAGAAAATAGTAAAAATAAAGAAACCCTTGAATGAGTAGATGTGTCCAAACTTTTGACTGGTACAGTATGTATTCCTCTTGTCTAGGTGGGTGAGGGCAGTGTGCAGTGCAAATGAGATTGTATCGTTTATGACTTTGTTGGGGGGCGGTATGCGTATTGGAGTTGGTCTGGGATGATGGAGTTGATGTGTGCCATAACCAGCCTGTTAAAGCACTTGATGATTAGATGATGGAGTTGATGTGTGCCATAACCAGCCTGTTAAAGCACTTGATGAACAGGAATGATGGAACAGGAATGATAGAACAGGAATGATGGAACAGGAATGATGGAACAGGAATGATGGAACAGGAATGATGGAACAGGAATGATGGAACAGGAATGATAGAACAGGAATGATGGAACAGGAATGATGGAACAGGAATGATGGAACAGGAATGATGGAACAGGAATGATAGAACAGGAATGATAGAACAGGAATGATAGAACAGGAATGATAGAACAGGAATGATGGAACAGGAATGATAGAACAGGAATGATGGAACAGGAATGGGGAGGTTGAAAATTAGTGAATATGCCTGCCTGCTGATCTGCTCATGCTCTGAGAACGCACCTTGGAAAACCATCCCACTGCCTTGCGAGTGTGGAGCTGATTAAAGACCTTATTCAAGTCGACCTCGGAGAGCGAGATCCCCCAGTCCTCTGGGGCCTCACGCATGGCATGGTGTGGTTATTGTCGAAGCGTGCGTTAAATGCGTTGAGTTAGTCTGGTAGAGAGGCATAGTTGGGCAGATCACTCCTGGGTCTTCCTTTGTAATCCGTAATGGACTGTAGCCCCTGTAGCCCCTGGGCTCGCGATGTCTAGCGGTCTGAGGCACTGCATCTCAGTGCAAGAGGCATCATTACAGTCTCTGGTTCAAATCCAGGCTGTATCACATCCAGTCGTGATTGGGAGTCCCATAGGGCGGCACACAATTGGCCCAGCGTTGTCTGGGTTTAGCCAGGGTAGGCCGTCATTGTAAATAAGAATTTGTTCTTAAATGACTTGCCTAGTTAAATTAAGGTTACATTTAAAAAATAAAAAAAACATGCGAGGGGCGTAGAACCTGTGTAATATGATTCCACGTTATTCCTATGTTGTCCTTTTGCTCGTTTGATGTAGAAACACAATCCTGTTTATGAGATTAGTGCAGCAGAATAAGGTTTAGGTTTAAGGTCAAAAGCGGAACAGTCTTTTCATTGCACTTTAATTTCATTTACTCTAAAAGGCTGTGAATCAGGGTTGGAGTCAATCCAATTTCCATTCAGTCAATTCAGAAAGTAAACTGAAATTCCAATTTGAGGAAGATTAGGGCTTTTAGTTTACTTCCTGAATTGACTGGATTGAAACGGAATTGACCCCAACTATGCTGTGAAATGCACAAACCATGGTCAGAATGGGTTATTTTACTGTCAACGGTTTCTAGTATGTGAACACTGGACACTGTTTGTTTTTCTATTGCACAACGATGCCTTGAAGTTGGCAACGTGGTCACGTTGCAATGACATTGTCATCCCGTCTGATGGAAATGAGGAAATAGAGGGTCAATGAAGAGCCTGACCAAGCATCTGAACCTGTTGGGAAAGTCCCTGCCACACACTGCCTTTTAAAATACAGCTGTGTAAACCCATAACCTCTGGAAGGATTTTTACTCTCTGTCAATTCCTTGGTCGATTTTCACCACTGAAAATCAGACAATATTCTTTGTAATTTTCCCAATGCCATTAACGGGCTAAGCTATGTTGAAGGCGTATTTTTATACACAAACCATTCTGATGAAATAAATCCTTGGCCTGCTTTAGAGGTGACCTCATTAGGCCTGGTGTACTAGTTTGGTGCTGGTCCCTATTTTCAGGACACATCGCATTTCTTAACGCAAGAGGTTCAATTTGGGACCTCCTGCCCTCTCAGCAAAGGTGACTGGCACGAATGACACTGTCAACCTAGTTTTCGTGTGGTCCATTGTAGGTTGGTGGGGTGGCAGGCAAGAGGAGGGACGGCGCCTTCGGTCACTTTCTTTAAAGGAGCTTCAGTATTTTGTACTGGACAGAGGACAGAGAGTACGAAAGACGGGAAGCGAGTGTGTCGTACAGGGCTGGGAATTGCCAGGGACCTCGTGATACAATATTATCACCATACTTAGGTGTCGATCCGATATGTTTTGCGATTTTCACAATTCTTTATGTATTGCAATTCGATACTGTGATTTTATTGTGTTTTGATGCTCCAAAAATATTGCTCACCATTTGTCTTCTGCAGAGGGACAAGAGAAATCAGTCATGGAAATTAAAGTGCTGAAAACACTGGTGTTTTGGTGCAAGTACAGCCAACTAGCGCAAAAATAATATTGCGATATAGTCAAAACGATACAATATATCATAAAAAAATAGTATCCCGATATGTAACTGTATCGACCCCGCCCATCACTAATGTCACAGGCAGCAGGTGACATTTGAACCCATGCTGACACTGGTAGGTGTATGTTCTGTAGGTGGTAGCACATCAAGCTAGACCACCAAGGCCACTTGGTTCCTTCTTTTGTCTTTAGGCAGAGGTGTACAGTCAATTCCAGGAGTGGAGTATTTCATTGTCTGTCTGACATGTACTGAAACATATGAACTTGATATCCTCTTCGCTCCTTGTGGACTACTGCGATAACAACTCCATGTACTGAAACATATAAACTTGATATCCTCTTCGCTCCTTGTGGACTACTGCGATAACAACTCCATGTACTGAAACATATGAACTTGATATCCTCTTCGCTCCTTGTGGACTACTGCGATAACAACTCCATGTACTGAAACATATGAACTTGATATCCTCTTCGCTCCTTGTGGACTACTGCGATAACAACTCCATGTACTGAAACATATGAACTTGATATCCTCTTCGCTCCTTGTGGACTACTGCGATAACAACACCATGTACTGAAACATATGAACTTGATATCCTCTTCGCTCCTTGTGGACTACTGCGATAACAACACCATGTACTGAAACATATGAACTTGATATCCTCTTCGCTCCTTGTGGACTACTGCGATAACAACACCATGTACTGAAACATATGAACTTGATATCCTCTTCGCTCCTTGTGGACTACTGCGATAACAACTCCATGTACTGAAACATATGAACTTGATATCCTCTTCGCTCCTTGTGGACTACTGCGATAACAACGCCATGTACTGAAACATATGAACTTGATATCCTCTTCGCTCCTTGTGGACTACTGCGATAACAACGCCATGTACTGAAACATATGAACTTGATATCCTCTTCGCTCCTTGTGGACTACTGCGATAACAACTCCATGTACTGAAACATATGAACTTGATATCCTCTTCGCTCCTTGTGGACTACTGCGATAACAACTCCATGTACTGAAACATATGAACTTGATATCCTCTTCGCTCCTTGTGGACTACTGCGATAACAACTCCATGTACTGAAACATATGAACTTGATATCCTCTTCGCTCCTTGTGGAATACTGCGATAACAACGCCATGTACTGAATATACTGGAAGTCTTCTTCTAATTGGCATCTCCAGACAGTTTATTCAATCATGAGAAGGGATTGAACAGAAGCAAATCCATTTCCATCCACATCAATTGAAATCCTCCCGTCAGGGCTGACCGGTTACGGAGCCCTTCAATGCCGCTCGACGGTCAGATGTTATGCCAGTCATGCATTTGACCAAGCAGTCCGCTGCCCCGTATTGCTTCTAGTTGGAGGGGTGTGTACCTATGGAGAGATTTGGGGAAAAGGAATGCAAATGGAATCTGGAAAAAGTAGGCTGACTGGTTTCTGCTCTGAAGACAGGCCCTGCTGCAAGCTGTGTCAACAGACGATACCATTAAAACCACATCCTTTTCTGTCCAAAGCAAAATCTGCGCCAGCTTTGAGATCACAACAGCTCCTTATGTACTCAGGGTTTGGCTGGGCTGTTTGTTTATCACGCGGATAGGTTGGCTAACGGTTGTTCATTCTACTAAGTGAGATGATATTTCCATGCTTTTGAAGTCTTGAGTGGATAGCTAACACAGACGAGTGCTTGAATTGGGCCATTGTTCATCAGGCTTACCAGCACTTTAACAGAATTTAACTGTGTTCATCAGGCTTACCAGCACTTTACCAGTATTTAACTGTGTTCATCAGGCTTACCAGCACTTTAACAGAATTTAACTGTGTTCATCAGGCTTACCAGCACTTTACCAGAATTGAACTGTGTTCATCAGGCTTACCAGCACTTTACCAGTATTTAACTGTGTTCATCAGGCTTACCAGCACTTTACCAGAATTTAACTGTGTTCATCAGGCTTACCAGCACTTTACCAGAATTTAACAGTGTTCATCAGGCTTACCAGCACTTTACCAGAATTTAACAGTGTTCATCAGGCTTACCAGCACTTTACCAGAATTTAACTGCTTGAGTATCGACACCTCTAGGTTAGTCGCTGTAAAACATGAATACCGGCATTGTGAAATTAAAGCAGGCCGGCACCTTTTTCATTTTATTTCAAGCACTTGTACAGTCTGTCCTGTGCGGTATGGTACGACAGGACGGTTGAGGATGGATGCATCTGTACTGTGTAGTATGGTAAGACAGGATGGTTGAGTACTGATGCAGTCTGTCCTGTGTAGTATGGTAAGACAGGACAGTTGAGTACTGATGTAGTCTGTCCTGTGTAGTATGGTAAGACAGGACAGTTGAGTACTGATGTAGTCTGTCCTGTGTAGTATGGTAAGACAGGACAGTTGAGTACTGATGCAGTCTGTCCTGTGTAGTATGGTACGACAGGACAGTTGAGTACTGATGTAGTCTGTCCTGTGTAGTATGGTAAGACAGGATGGTTGAGTACTGATGTAGTCTGTCCTGTGTAGTATGGTAAGACAGGATGGTTGAGTACTGATGCAGTCTGTCCTGTGTAGTATGGTAAGACAGGATGGTTGAGTACTGATGCAGTCTGTCCTGTGCAGTATGGTAAGACAGGACGGTTGAGGACTGGTACAGTCTGTACTGTGTAGTATGGTAAAACAGGATGGTTGAGGACTGATGCAGTCTGTACTGTGCAGTATGGTAAGACAGGACGGTTGAGGATTGATAGTCTGTACTGTGCAGTATGGTAAGACAGAACGGTTGAGGACTAATGCAGTCTGTACTGTGCAGTATGGTAAGACAGGACGGTTGAGGACTGATGTAGTCTGTCCTGTGCAGTATGGTAAGACAGGACGGTTGAGGACTGATGCAGTCTGTACTGTGCAGTATGGTAAGACAGGACGGTTGAGGACTGGTACAGTCTGTCCTGTGCAGTATGGTAAGACAGGACGGTTGAGGACTGATGCAGTCTGTCCTGTGCAGTATGGTAAGACAGGACGGTTGAGGACTGATGCAGTCTGTCCTGTGCAGTATGGTAAGACAGGACGGTTGAGGACTGGTACAGTCTGTACTGTGCAGTATGGTAAGACAGGATGGTTGAGGACTGGTACAGTCTGTACTGTGCAGTATGGTAAGACAGGACGGTTGAGGACTGGTACAGTCTGTACTGTGCAGTATGGTAAGACAGGACGGTTGAGGACTGGTACAGTCTGTCCTGTGCAGTATGGTAAGACAGGACGGTTGAGGACAGATGCAGTCTGTCCTGTGCAGTATGGTAAGACAGGACGGTTGAGTACTAGTACAGTCTGTACTGTGCAGTATGGTAAGACAGGACGGTTGAGTACTGGTACAGTCTGTCCTGTGTAGTATGGTAAGACAGGACGGTTGAGGGTCTTTGGCAGCACTACAACATGAGCAGCTATACTTGACGTTTCAGAGAAATGTACCATAAACCAGATTGCTGTTTCAGTTAGTGAAGAGGTGGGATGACATGCAACACACAGTTCCCTGAGGACAGTTCCTGTTGAGTTTATGGACAACCATTAGATTTAATTCCTAGTAGATTCTCCAAAATGATTGAGGGACACAATGGGGAACACTTGACGTGAGAGCTAATTGTTTGGTTTGAGTGGATTGATGAATTTGGCATTGCTGCGGAGGGAGCAAGCTCAGTTGGTAGAGCATAGCGATTGCAACATCAGGATAGTGGGTTCGATTATCAGAACCACCCATACGTAATAAATAATATTACGTATGGGGACATGACTGAGTCGCTTTGGATAAAAGCATCTGCTAAATGGTACTGTATATGAAATGAGGATTAGATTGGATTAAATCGTCTGCTAAATGGTATACTGTATATGGAATGAGGATTAGATTGGATAAAAGCATCTGCTAAATGGTACTGTATATGGAAGGAGGATTAGATTGGATAAAAGCATCTGCTAAATGGTATACTGTATATGGAATGAGGATTAGATTGGATAAAAGCATCTGCTAAATGGTATACTGTATATGGAATGAGGATTAGATTGGATAAAAGCATCTGCTAAATGGTATACTGTATATGGAATGAGGATTAGATTGGATAAAAGCATCTGCTAAATGGTATACTGTATATGGAATGAGGATTAGATTGGATAAAAGCATCTGCTAAATGGTATACTGTATATGGAATGAGGATTAGATTGGATAAAAGCATCTGCTAAATGGTATACTGTATATGGAATGAGGATTAGATTGGATAAAAGCGTATGCTAAATGGTATACTGTATATGGAATGAGGATTAGATTGAATAAAAGCATCTGCTAAATGGTATACTGTATATGGAATAAGGATTAGATTGGATCAAAGCATCTGCTAAATGGTAATTTACTGTCTTTCTTTTGATTTTACTTAATCATTTTAGCCCCTAGTGGAGCAAAGAGCCTCAACAGTGTATCTCCAGCAAACCCAGTTCAGAGCAGTTTTCTTAACTTCATTCCAGGTGAATCCTAGTTCCTACCCTCTTCATCCCTTCTTCATTGGTTCTTCTCAATGTCTTCCTCGATGTCCAACCCTGTGGATCCCACTCCAGTGCCTGTCTTGTTAGTCTTTAGAGGGCAGGAATAGAGGGCAGGAATTGTCGGCCACTGGCTGAACCAGAACCCTTCTCCTCCTCTACAATTAAATGACAAGCATGGACATTTTTCCCATCTGCATATTGTTATAAAATGTTTGCTTATGACCAAGCAACTATCCCAAATAGTCTGTTGTTTGTGAAAGAGGACAATTAGAACGTACACTCTGTTCCACAACCACTCCTGATCTTGTGCCAGCCTGCCAGATAATTCTTCTTGTCTTTTTCACAGCCTTTGGCCATCTTGTTTCCAGTAAACATTGTCATTTCCTATAATGATTTTATCTATGGTCAACTGTTTTCAGGTAACATTGTCATTTCCTACAATGATTTTATCTATGGTTTTATCTATGGTCAACTGTTTCCAGTTAACATTGTCATTTCCTACAATGATTTTATCTTGAGACCGAGCGCAAATCAACTGGTGTGCAACTCTGGTTAGAATTGGACACACACCACACACTCCATGTTAGTCATAATCATCATTCAGTGGACTCTCCCAGGTTTCACCTCTGCACGGTGGAGTTGCGTAGTAGTCTGAGAAAGTTACTAGGATGAGTCATTTAGCCTTCCCATAGATTAGAAATGAACTTGAAATTGAAAGTTTTTGGGAAATGCTGTTTTACAATGTAAGACTGAATGGGTACCTGGAATCTTAAAACAAATGTCAGATTTTTCCAGAGCCGTAATTGAGTGCTCCCTTTGTGTTCCTTTTTTTGAATGATTGTCTCACAATTTTAATCAATGAGTTCTAACTTTTTAATGACTTGTAAAATGTTTAATTGACTGTCAACAATTAATTTGATTATAAATCCTTTATAAACCTGTAACCTTATTGTAAAGTGTTACCCTTTAATTCAGTTTAGGGGGGGCAGTCAGAGTGAACAAGAAGGAGTTGGTTTATGATGAGCCACTTCCTGGTAAATCTACCCTCTTTGAACATCTTGTCAACAGGCTTTATCAATGCCTTGTTTAAGTCATATTTTTTGAGTGCCCTTTTCAGTGTCCATCCATACTGTGCTGCCTGTACCCCCCCCCCCCCCCCCCCCCTTTCCAGCACGGTGGTACCTCATTTCTGCTCACCTTGGGGGCCAGGCAGAGCATGGTGTTTGACTACACAGTGCACACTGTTGTTAAGGCACAGGGCCAATGAGAGCAGACTGCGTAACATGCATCACATCTCCCATCCAATTACACTGATGTAGTGTGTCAACCAAATACAGCCTCAAATGGCCCCAAGGGACACATAAAACCACTGTGAGACTTCCAATAGCAGCCCCACTGTTCCAGCAGCTCTATAGTGTAATGAATCTGATGGATGGCTACTGGTAACCATCCGGTCATTCAGACAGGAGGTGCATTTTTATCCCCGCTGTTAGACATAAATGTGGCAGCTAGAGGTTAAACCTTTTGGATTTAAACCTGAGGAAGATTAAATGTATTACTTTGTTTCTGGACTTTCTCAGTTAATTCTTTGTAGGTTTGGTGATTGGAAAATCGGATGGTGTTAGGAGTTGGAATTTGGAAATGGTAGGACTCATGATCTGCTCAGGTTCAATGGAGAGGGAGATTACATGTCACAATCCAATCATGTTAGTGTATTTTCAAAAGGAAATACCAAATTGACAAAATGATATTACATGAGGAGAGTACTGTATTAGCCATGTACACAGAACCCAGCTCTCATTTCCAAGAGCAGACTAGTTTCACAGTACATTTCAGACCGACAGCATTGTCCATCAATCCAAGTGAGGCAGCACAACTGTGTCACTCCACAGTCCAGTCAGTCAATATATCCTTGCTTGGTGCCTTTGGAACATTCCACCTGACTTACTTTACCATAGGAGGGAAAAGTGTCCGGTGTCTGATTCCTGCTCAGCCAGTGAGGATTCTTTCTGCACACTCCGGTCAAGGGGATGACCACCAATCCCCATGGACCTGGAGGAGCAGGAGGGTTTCCCTACACTGGTTGTCCATGGGGCTGTAACACTAGCAACTGTGTGTTTCAGAATGGCAGAGTGTGGAACACAGAGGGAAAGAGGGAGTGTGTGTGCGTGAGTCGATCATTCTGCAAGGATCACTCAGTGCAGAACTGTGGGGTTCCCTGGGCATGTTTGGTGTCGTGTGTGTGTGTGTGGCCTCAGAGAAAAGGTGCTCTGTGCTTCCGTCTGAGACTGTTTGTAGACTATAGTGAGACTGTGTGCAGACAGTTGTGTAAAGTACATAAGTAAAAATACTTTAAAGTAATACTTATGTAGTTTTCTTTGTTGTCTGTACTTTACTATTTATATTTTTGACTACTTTTACTTGTATTTCACTACATTCCTAAAGACAATAATGTACTTTTTACTCAAGTAGTGTTTTACTTAGCGACTTTCACTTTTACTTGAGTCATTTTCTTTTAAGTTATCTTTACTTATACTCAATTATGACAATTTGGTACTTTTTCCACCACTGTGTGTAGACTATAGTGAGACTGTGTGTAGACCTTACCCACTGGGCCCAGACGTCAATTCAATCTCTATTCCACGTTGGTTCAATGTAATTTCATTGAAAGGACGAGGAAACCACGTTGATTTAAACAGTGTGTGCCCTGTGGTTAGAGTCTGTATGACTGCAAGGGCTGCCCTCTCGGAGCTGTTCTGATGCACACAGCAAACCATGCAGCCTTAGTTTAGTGCTTTTTCCTGGCTATGAACTTGATCTTAGTTGACTCTTCTCCCTCTGTCGATCCTGTTGACGTCTCTCTCTCGCGCTCTCTCTCTCTCTTCCCCTGTCTCTCTCTTCCCCTGTCTCTCTCTTCCCCTGTCTCTCTCTTCCCCTGTCTCTCTCTTCCCCGGTTTCTCTCTTCCCCGGTTTCTCTCTCGCCCTGTCTCTCTCTCGCCCTGTCTCTCCTCTCTCTCTCTGAATATCACTGCTAGCATATGGTATTGGTATTGCTGTCCTGTCTCTCTCTCGCCCTGTCTCTCTCTCGCCCTGTCTCTCTCTCGCCCTGTCTCTCCTCTCTCTCTCTATCACTGCTAGCATATGGTATTGGTATTGCTGTCCTGTCTCTCTCTTGCCCTGTCTCTCTCTCGCCATGTCTCTCCTCTCTCGCTCTGAATATCACTGCTAGCATATGGTATTGGTATTGCTGTCCTGTCTCTTTCTAAACACATGAAATGGTGATGAGGATGATTCCACAACTGCAGCATGACAGCTATTCCTGCCACTCCTTAACTCTGTTTCCCTGCCTGGAGATATTCTACATTCCTCCATCACTCTCACATCCTATCTCCTAGTATTCTCTCTCTCTCGTTCTCTTTTGTCCCTCCCTCTCCGTTCTCCCTGTCAACAGTTTGACTCTGTAAAACCTTAAAAGGAAATGTTATTCTCGGTCCGTATTGTAATCCAATTAAGGCACATGCTTCATACTTCTTAGACAAAGTATAAATTCCCTAAAAGACTGGGCTTAGCCGTACCTGCGGTCGCCACCTTGGGAAATTGGACGACTGAACTCAAAGTAAACATCTGTTTGACATTAGTCTCCAGTCTGATTCACAGCTGAAGGCAGCTAGGGCTGGACTGCACTGAGGTGAACCTCATCTTTCATTCATAGCAGCGTTTTCCACACTGCCCTTTGTTTGCAGGCAGTGGTACAATTATGGTTTTAAAAACCAATAGAAGAGATGTTCATATTACACACTAAAGTCAAAGTTTGTCAAATGTATTTATTTTTATCTCAAAAGTGATCTTGTGTTGAGGAAAGTCCACATCCCAGGCTATATATTCTGTAGATCCATAAATACACATCCCAGGCTATGTATTGTGTAGATCCATAAATACACATCCCAGGCTATGTATTGTGTAGATCCATAAATACACATCCCAGGCTATGTATTGTGTAGATCCATAAATACACATCCCAGGCTATGTATTGTGTAGATACAGCTACATGCCGCAATCCCTAATGAATGGAAAAGATGAGCACCATATAATTTCCGTATTTGTGGTGCTTATCTTTTCAATTCATTTTTGGTTGAGGCATAGTTGGCTCTGCACAACCGATGGCAGGGGATGTGGAGCCATCTTGAGGTCTGTAAACCTCTGATCAATTCTGACAATGGAGTGTAATGTCCCCTTTAAGTAGCTGGTACAGCTCTTAGTAAAAACCTTTTCTACTGTAGTTTCATTAGTTCAGGATGGCTGCAAAACAAACCTTAATTCCAGTGATGAAGCAACAAGTACATCTATGTGGTGTACTGGTCCTAATGATGATAGACAGCTGTGGAATAGAGGGAACTTAACATCGTTACAGAGGAAGTTCATCTGTTTGGCAAGGACCATGTTTTTCCACTCCAACCTTTCTGCCTATTTCTTCCTTCCTTGTCCAACAACAAATCCTTTAAAAATCTCCTGAATCAGACTGAAATGAGGAGAAAGAAGAAAAGAGAGGCTGGTTTGTGTCGCTGTCAGCACCTTCTACCGGGAGGAGGGGCCTGGGTCCGACAGTGTGTGACAATGTCTAGTGTGTGACTGATTTCCTGTGCGCATGTGTGCATTCTGGTTAAATTTTCCAAAAGATTGCTGACTAGCTTCCTCAGAGCAGGCCAGGCAGGCACATTCCTCTCTCAGATTACAGCTGATGAAACGCTCATGTGCCTCAGTCTTCCTACCAGCACCTGGTTGGCACCTGAACATCTGCAGACCAGACAGGGCAGCATAGTTAAACCAGGCGTGTTGAATTAAAGGCAGGGCAGCATAGTTAAACCAGGCGTGTTGAATTAAAGACAGGGCAGCATAGTTAAACCAGGCGTGTTGAATTAAAGACAGGGCAGCATAGTTAAACCAGGCGTGTTGAATTAAAGACAGGGCAGCAAAGGTAAACCAGGCATGTTGAATTAAAGACAGGGCAGATTAGTTAAACCAGGCGTGTTGAATTAAAGACAGGGCAGCATAGTTAAACCAGGCGTGTTGAATTAAAGACAGGGCAGCATAGTTAAACCAGGCGTGTTGAATTAAAGACAGGGCAGCATAGTTAAACCAGGCATGTTGAATTAAAGACAGGGCACCATAGTTAAACCAGGCGTGTTGAATTAAAAGGCAGGGCAGCATAGTTAAACCAGGCGTGTTGAATTAAAAGGCAGGGCAGCATAGTTAAACCAGGCGTGTTGAATTAAAGGAGAAACAAACGACCAGAGCGAGGAATCTAGGACCAGGAGGGAAAATGGACTTTCATCTGTTTTGGAGCAAACCTAGCCAAAATGTTACACCCAGACAGTCTACACTTATGCACAGTCTGAACAGACGGTAAAAACGTGGGTCTATAAAGCATTTTACTGTTGTTCTCTTAATCCCATAACATCCATAAACCGTCAGTGTCTGACTGACCAGTAAAACGGAAATAGATTATTTCAGTAGAGTTAAACCATGTCTCCCTCTCTTTCGCTCTTCTAGTGATCAGGGCAAAGGTGGTTGGAAAGAAAGTGGTTGAGGCTGGTAATGACGTCTATGGTAACACCATCAAGAGGATCAAGTACGACATCAAACAGATCAAGGTATGATCAGCCTTTTTATTAAGTGGTTTCTGCAATCAGTGAAGTTCAGACCTGCATATGGACATGTTTGATAGATCCTTCTCTTCCTCTCCTTGTGATTGGATAGATGTTCAAAGGTCCTGACCGGGATATCGACGCCATCTTCACTGCACCCTCCTCAGCCGTTTGTGGCGTTACTCTGGAAACCAACGGCAACAAGGAGTATCTCTTCACAGGTGCGGTTCTCACTATGTTACCAAGATCTATTGCCAACACTGGTTCAACTGCCAAGAAATGCTTACAGCATTATGACCATCCCACTGACTGCATGCTGTATGAGAAAACAAGTGCTTTAGAACAATACATTTTTGGTACAACTTCAGGTTTTCAATTTATAATAACTTTTTAAAAATTAATGATGTATACCCATTGATTCTTGAAGAATATAGCTTGTAAATTAGTAATGTCCTTAGTTCAACTGTTGTACCCTATCAGACCCCAAAATACAAGCTTGTTTTCATTTTAATCACATGGTCAGTGTTTGCATCCATAGCTCTGTCTATGAATTTGAGTGGTTACGTTTCTTCAGCCCCATCCCTCAGCTTTTTACCAAACCAGGGACGGGGAGTCTGCTTTGTTATTGTTTGAACTGCAGATTTCTAAATGAATCATGACAAATGTTATACATGCTTATGAATTAACCATTTTATAATTCTTATAAATGTTTATAAATATTGAAATACTAATTGATTTGAAGTATTTATGTATATAGTTTATGAATGCTTATTCAAATTATTATAAAGTGTTACCCACTCGAAGAGTTCCAGTGTTCCTGTCTGTATCAGTATGTTTTCTCTATGGGACATAGACTCACTATCTCCTCTCTGTCTGCAGGCAAGCTGGAGACTGATGGAACCATGCATGTAACACTGTGTGACTTTATTGAGGCTTGGGAGGCCATGAGTGCCACACAAAAGAAGAGTTTGACTCAACGCTATGAGAGTGGCTGCAAGTGCAAGGTGTGTGTGTGTGTTTGATGAGAATTATAGGAATATTACAGTACACCAGTTTTGTTCAATATTTACACAGCACATTTTCTTAAAAGGAGTACTCTGGTCACATTGGCAAGCGCTAGAGAATTGGGGTAATGATCAGTCGGTGATCTTGGTCTTTCTCTCTTTCTGCTCCGATCCACAGATCATCCGCTGCACTTCCATCCCCTGTACGATCAGCGCCCCAGAGGAGTGTCTGTGGACGGACTGGGTGATGGAAAAGAGCCACAGCGGTCCCCAGGCCCAACACTTTGCCTGTATCAATAGGAGCGATGGGTCCTGTGCCTGGTACAGGGGGATAGCACCACCCAAGAAGGAGTTTCTGGATATTGAAGACCCCTAAACTCTACAGGCCTTCCACTCACTGTTCAGAGTGACTAAAGATGTCTGCAATTAATACATGGAGAAAATAAAAGTACACAAAGCTACAAATCCAAATAATTATGATTAAGTGAATCAGTAAAGTAGTTAATAAAAATGAATTACAAGACCCATATTGACTTGTCCAGTTGTGATGTCACATAGAGAGGTCAGGTGACAGGTTGCAGGAAATAGTCAGTGTGCAAGAGAGCAACAATCTGGAGAAAATGGCACTTTCTGACCCCCCACCTCTCTAAAAGCGCTTACTGGTCACTTCTTGTACAAGTGCAATAAAAATAAACTACAAATCAAATATAGAACTTCAAGTATTAATTGATCTTGTGCCGTTCATTTGTCGCTCGCTTTTAAACTGGAACCAAAGGTGTTATTGAAACCCAAAAGGGTGATATCAAAGTGTTGTTGGCCAATGTGGTCGTGTTTCTAAATAGAACATTATTCCTGAAAAATACCATTCCTAAAGCCTGGGGCATATTCAGCTGGGCACAATATTGTAGAACGTTCAGATCGTATGTTATATACATGAAGAACAAACATGTTTCTCTGACATAAAGGAAGGAATCATGTAAGCTCTATTCATGGCATTTCTATCTGCAACATTCAACCTTTGCCTACAACATTCAACACTTGCCTACGGAACGTAGCCCTGAAGTAGTTTGGGTCGAAACCAGGGCTTCAGTTTTGTAATGTCATTGACCAAATTAAACATGACTCAGATTCAGTGGAGGCTAGTGGGAGGAGCTATAGGAGGATGGGCTCATTATAATAGCTGGTATTGAATAAATTGAACGAGTCAAACGTCTGGTTTGATACCGTTCCATTTATTCCATTCCAGCCATTACAATGAGCCCGTCTTCCCACCAGCCTCCCACCAGCCTCCACTGCTCAGATTATTTCTTCCTTGCTTTAAGTCTGATAATATTATTCTTGGTGTATATTCTTCGGTGGGATAAATATTCTGTTAATTTTAATGTACTAGACAGGAGTGGTCAAAAAAAAAAAAAGGTGCCACTGTCTGAAGGCACTGTGTCGTATAACTACAACTGCTTCATCATTCGTATTATAATATTAACTGGCTTATCTGAGGTCTTACTATGGACAAAACCCTTTGTTGATTTCTCTGCAACGGAGACTGTAAACCTGGCTGCTTTGGTTCACACAGTGCTATGTTTATATAACTACACTGCACATGCCACACAGTACAGTCTGAAAACAAAGTCATTGAATCTTCCATTTGTTTGTTATGTACGTATTTTATATTTGTTTAGTTCTGGTATAATTATAATATTTTGCTTTGGTTGTTTTGTATGTCTCTTGGTGTAATGCCTCGGTGTAATGCCTCTGTGTAAGAACATATTTCATTCGAGAAATTGGGAGATTCGTTATGCCTTTTTGCAAATTACATGTGTTCTTTGTAGAAAACACAAACTTTTTTTGTGTGTGAATATTCTCGAATTGTGATTGGGGTAAAGGGAATATGTTTTGTGCAGTTTTCTGTTCACTTTACAGTACACGTATTTACTTCACAAAACAGATCCATATTGTAGCATGCCATAATCTCCACTGAAGACTTGCATTAGCTCCCCAAGCTATTGCCAAGGTTTTAGCTTAGCGGGCTAACATAGTCTTGTGGTGCATTGGACACCTGGGTTTGAACCCAGCCTGTCAGAGTAGCTTGTTGGTTACCTGTTTTCTGCTTCATCATGACCCGTCCTCTACAAGAGGTTCATCTACCATTACTGTTGTATTACTTCAGTGAAAACTGAACACAATGTTGTACTGCTATAATAACTGATCAATCATTTGCCTACAGGACAGGGATACTGTATCATATAACTCAAAACTTGTATATCCACGTAAAAAATATTAAATTCTCCTGTAATGTACATGGTATCAATTCTGTATTAGTAAGTGTCTCTTTATGTAATACTAGCAGAAAAGTAGAAGGAAAATGGACAACTCGTGCTAGATCCACATGAGACTGGTGTGTAGAGAAGCAACACAATTTTTTGCATGCATATGACTCCTTGTATCATTCGAACTGTATGGTATCTTCAGACAATGGACAAATGATACAAATAAAAGTTTAGATATACATCTGATGTGTTTATTTACTTGTTCAGCAATTGTGCAGCACAATTTATATGACACAATATTTCACCCATTATTATAATTATGTCCATATTTGAGTTGTTAGTCATGCTGAATTTTTATGGTGGTACAATGGCTCCTCCTGCTGACAGATCTATGTGCCTGCCCGTGTTGACTGTATTTGATTACAGAGTGCCCTCTGGAATACACTGGAAATGTACAATTATTACTACATTCCACATGAAGAAAAGCAGTCAAAATCACGGGATGGAATAAACTTTAGTGTAGGGGTCATTGAAAATGGTAGAGGTCCATTAATGTTTATGTGACAGTTCAAGGCTATGTTAGATTCAAAAGTGCACATTCTTAATTGAGGACATCTCATATTTGAGATTGGACATGCACAATAAGTGATTCATATTCTTATATTCATTTTGTTTAAATTGGGGGGTATGATACATTTATTGCGAAATGATAAACCAGAAATAGAGAAAACAAGGAAGGCTTATGTCTTGTGGTGTGCCAGACATGCCATAATAATATGCCATCATTCATGTTGTTACATAACAGCCAAGCACTGGGTTTTCAATTATATCAATCAATGAAATCCTCTGGATTTCCAGCATGTTACCACAGATAGAACAATCAGCCATATGTTTCACCGGATGTATGAATCTGAAGCATCCGTTTGGCGTTTCCACTCACCACCAAATATGATGATGAGAGGAAGCCCAGTGGCCGGCAGTGGGACAAGACGGAGCGAGATGGATTTTGGCCGGCTCTGAGCACTTGTTGGCTGCTTTTCCTTCACTTTGCAGTCCAACTCATCCCAAACCATCTCAATTGGGTTGAAGTCGGGTGATTGTGGAGGCCAGGTCATCTGATGCAGCACTCCACTCTCCTTCTTGGTCAAATAGCACTTAGCACCTGGAGGTTTGTTGGGTCAATGTCCTGTTGAAAAAGAAATGATAGTCCCACTAAGCGCAAACCAGATGGGATGGCGTATCGCTGCAGAATTCTGTGGTAGCCATGCTGATTAAGAGTGCCTTGAATTCTAAATCAATCACTGACGGTGTCACCAGCAAAGCACCCACACACCACCACACCTCCTCCTTCATGCTTCACGGTGGGAACCACAAATGCGGAGATCATCATTTCACCTACGCTGCATCTCACAAATACACAGCGGTTGGAAACAAAAATCTCAAATTTGGACTCATCAGACCAAAGGACAAATTTCCACCAGTCTAATGTCCATTGCTTGTGTTTCTTGGCCCAAGTATGTCTCTTATTATTGGTGTCCTTTAGTAGTGGTTTCTTTGCAGCAATTCAACCATGAAGGCCTGATTCACGCAGTCTCCTCTGAACAGTTGATGTTGAGATGTGTCTGTTACTTGTACTCTGAAGCTGTAACGGCTGATTTCCTCCTCTTCGTCTAAAGAGGAGAGGTAGCAGGGATTGGACCAAGACGCAGAGTGGTAAGTGTCCATGTTTTAATATAATTAACTGAACATGACAAAAATTACAAAATAACAAAGAAACCTAACCGAAACAGTCCCGTGTGGCACGAACACAGACACAGGAAACAAACACCCACAAACCAACAGTGAAAACAGGCAACCTAAATATGGTTCCCAATCAGAGACAATGCAAAACACCTGTCTCTGATTGAGAACCATATCAGGCCAATTGACAAACCTAAACATAGAAACACATAACATAGACTGCCCACCCCAACTCACGCCCTGACCATACTAACTAAAGACAAAACAAAGGAAAATAAAGGTCAGAACGTGACAGAAGCATTTATTTGGGCTATAATTTCTGAGGCTGGTAACTCTAATGAACTTATCCTCTGCAGCAGAGGTAACTCTGGGTCTTCCTTTCCTGTGGCGGTCCTCAGTTTCATCATAGCGCTTTAAGGTTTTTGCGACTGCACTTAAGTAACTTTCAAAGTTGTTGAAATTTTCCGGATTGACTGATCTTCGTGTCTGTTGTTTCTCTTTGCTTATTTGAGCTGTTTCTTGCCATAATATGGACTTACCAAATATGTCTATCTTCTGTATACAACCCCTATCTTGTCACAACACAACTGATTGGCTTAAGAAGGAAATCAATTCCACAAATGAACTTTTAAGAAGACACACCTGTTAATTGAAATGCATTCCAGGTGACTACCTCATGAAGCTGGTTGAGAGAATGCCAAGAGTATGCAAAGCTGTCATCAAGGCAAAGAGTGGCTACTTTGAAGAATCTCAAATATAAAATTTGTTTAACACTTTTTTGGTTACTACATGATTCCATATCTGTTATTTCATACGTTTGATGTCTTCACTATTATTCTACAATGTAAAGAAAAACCCCTTGACGGAGTAGGTGTGTCCAAACTTTTGACTGTACTGTATATACTAGGCGGTGTCAGAGGAAGGCCCAACAAATTCACCCAAGTCACTGTTCTCTCTACTACCGCACGGCAAGCGGTACCGGAGCACCAAGTCTAGGTCCAAAAGGCTCCTTAACAGCTTCTACCCCCAAGCCATAAGACTGCTAAACAATTAACCAAATGGCCACCCAGACTATTGACATTGACCCCCCCCCCCCCCCCCCCCCCAACACACACACACACACACACACACACACACACACACACACACACACACACACACACACACACACACACACACACACACACACACACACACAGTTTTTACACTGTGGCTACTTGCTGTTTATTATCTATGCATTGTCACTACCCCTACCTACATGTACAAATTAACTTTCGGTACCGGAACCCCCTGCATATAGCCTCGTTATTGTTCTTTTATTGGGTTACTTTTTATTGAATGTTTTACTTTAGTTTTTTTAGTAAATATTTTCATAAATTTATTTATTGAACTGCATTGTTAGGGGCTTGTAAGTAAGCATTTCACGGTAAGGTCTACTACACATGATGTATTCGGCACATGTGACAAATACAATTTGATTTGATTTGCTAACCTGCATTTTCATTGGCTTCACAAATCTGTCAGTCATGCTTGCCCACACCCTCTCAGAATGCAGCATGGGGGAAAGAATGTAACACAATTAAGGAACTGTAGCCAGGCAGAGTGTCTTTATCGCCAAAAAGTCGTCGTTTTCGGATGATTGAACTTAAGGTGAGTGTTACTAATGATCAGTCTATCGATCTGTTTTTATAACGACTAAACATCTGACGGATATTGTGAGGAGGTTGGGGGGTAGCTAGCTAACCACATTGCAGCATCGAGACGCCACGTTAGTCGTTAGCAAAGTTGCTAACCAGAAAGCTAGCAGTAAACAGTTAGCTTACTGATGTTACGTGGTTATTTTTGTTAGCTAGCTATCCATTCAGTGACAGTTTTCAGTTGTTACAAATAGATACATGTAACGAATAACGCTAACTGTTATCCCTCATCTAAAGCATGTTTGTTTATCGGCTAGCGTAGTAACTAAAGTTACGTGTTTCCAACTCAGATGCTAGCTAACATTTGCCTCTCGTGACCCACAGTACTCCGCGTGGAGACATTTTGACCAAACCAGGTTCGACTAGCTAGCGACGATAGACGAGCTAGCTAATTACACTGCCTTGGTCAAGTTGGCTAGTTAAATATCAAGTTAGATACACATAAGTACATATTGAACGAGGCCCCATAACAATGAAATAAAAAGAATGTCACAAATTGCGTTGTATTTGGCTCGCTTTGCAGATTAGTTAACGTTTGATGGCTAAGCTAGCTAGAATGTCTAGTATCTAACCTGGCTTGCTAGCTACTAACTTACTATGTAACGTTAGTAGTTACTGCAGCCAACATGGCTGGCTAGCTAACTTGCTCTGTCTGTAAAATATTTGCTAGCGACTAAGTCGCCGTGTCTTATTTAGCTAACTAACAATCTACAAACACATGTTAATTTTGCACTATATAACCGTAAGCTAGTGAACTATGGTATTGTTGTACTTAAAGGGGAGAGCGCGAGTTAGTAAACAGTACATTACTGGAATAGCTAGGTTAACTTGCTAGCTACACTTCACAATCCTGTGGATACTTTTTTGTAAACACTGGTCAAGTCTCAGTCAGGGAAGTTGGCTTGTTTCCCGACAGAAGTTCAGTGTTTGAAAATATCAATGTCCAGCAATGGGACTCGATGGGTTTATAGCCGATGTTAAGACTTGAGATTCAGCATCTTCCATGCTGAGCCTTCAAGTCGAAACATATGGACTATTTGGCCTTATAAGAAGCAGGTTTGTAATACTAGCTATTTGTGGCAAGTAGCTAATGCTGGGCATACACCACACGACTAATACAATCGTAACAACTTGGATGTGCTCACATTTACCTATCTCCTTGTCCCAAATCTTTAATTCCATCCATCTTCAACCCCAGGACTGTGGTGCTCACATTACACGATGATTCCTTAGTTGATCCCCCTGCGTTTCTATTGTCGTAGGGAAAAATACCCACACGCAAACTTTGAGCTGCTTTATTAGTGTTGAGATAATGTGCACATTATTATGTGCAGAAACATCCCAAAAGAGACGGGTGCACAGAATATGGATAATAATAAATTAGATTTTTTGTTTCTATCATGGTAGGACGCAATGTAATATTGGTGGAGTTCGTTTTGCATTGCACGATGCCCCGGGTGAGTGGAGATTTTACTTAAAGACCCTTGGAATCTTCTTAAATGGGCGAACTTTGCTAAGCTGGGGCACCTGACCATGTAAAACGAACCCGTCCATTGAAAAGGCATCCACCAATCAGTTTTCCATCACCTTGGTCCACATGGTGCGGGTTGTTGTTGCGTTCCTCTTCCCCGACATTGTTTTGGTCTCACATGCTGAGTGCTCATTGGGCATGGACTGCTGCCAATAGCCAATCGCATCGTAGCACTGCTCATACTACAAGATGGCAAAATCGTGTGGTGTATATTCGGCATAACCAGTCTCGTTGTTGTGGGTTATTGCCGTGCATACACTACACGTTTTTGCCGTCCCAGACACATTTTCATGTTCGAGATTAAATCCTATGAACTTGGGCTAGGATCAGGTCATTGGGACTCGTGTAGTTTGAGCGGGTCAAGGACACACTGATTCTGGCTGTTCCGTTCTCCAGACCCCCGGTGGGATGTCCCGATTTTATATTCGGGCACATTTTGGTTGTATCTTGTAGTATGAGGAGGTATACGATGCGATTGGGAAAGCACGTGAGAACCAAACAATGACGGCAAAGATGAAACCAACAGCTACCACAGCCACAAATTGTATATTGTAAAAATGTCTGAATACAAAAAGTGTTTTTTGGTCTTAAGGTTAGTAGTGTTAGGGTTTAATATCAGATTTTAAGATGAGAAATTGTAGAAATAGGCAGGATTTACCCATAATTATGACAGATTGGTGGAGCTGTGGAGAGAATGCAGCTGCTTAAATGTTACGTTTTCACCTCCAAATCCCTCTGTAGAATGTAAGTCCATGTTGTCCACGTCTGCCCAACCATTTGAGGGTCTGTATTTTGCCCCTCAGTCTCTTTTTCTGGTGTTTTTTGCTACGGTTGCAAAGGGTTGGAAACTTTCTGGTGAATTTGGGGAATTCATCAAACAGTTAGCTTATAACAGCGAACCATTTTTTGTGGGATACATGTAAGGAAATTCTAGTCTAGTGACATATATTTTGGTTAAACTATGCCCAATTCAATGGAATTGCAACCCTCTGCATTGCGTTCTTCCATCACATGTACAGCTGATTCTCAAGATCTTGCACACTAATGAGATGCTATTGAGCCCACACTACTACACTGTCTGAGCCAAGGACTACATGCTTTCTGTTAAGTTTTGATTACAATACTGGGTGGGGTGAATATATTTTATGACATACATAATTTTTTGATAACTTGTAAATAGTAGCCTACAGCAAAGTGTTTAAATCATATCTAACTTGTGAACAATTTCTACTTGTTAGTTTTAGTTTTAGGGTGTTAATTCACCTGTTTCCATACATGTTTCATTTTAAAACATTTATCTTACAAAAGAGTTTAATCTAAATGCTTAAATAGTTATCTGTACATGGAATTGTATTTGTTTTTTTTACTCCTTTTTCTAATCTTTACAAGAAAATGCCACGGGCCCTATCTGATGTGTGGAGACATTTCACTGCAGCAAATGTAGAAGGAAAAGCTGTGCACATTTGCAAATACTGTGCCAAATCATATGTGAAGAATGCAACAAAGATGCAGAATCATCTGGCCAAGTTCATTAAGTTCCCTCGGCGCTCACAACAAGCAACCTCTGACAAAAGTCCCTCTATTTCTATTCGAGGTGAAAATGATGAATCAGACACCTTATCTATAGCAACAGCTTATGGTCCTCCTGGAAACAGAAGTTTTTTTGACTCAATGGACGAATGTAGTCAGAGAAATGCTGCTGAATGTCTTGCTCGAGCTGTGTATGCAACTGGTTCACCTCTGATGCTCACAGGCAATGTGTATTGGAAGAGATTTCTGAATGTTTTTCGCCCAGGAGACACCCCTCCAACCAGACTACTTATCTACTCATTTGCTGGATGCAGAGTTCAACAGAGTTCAAGTGAAGGTCAAGCAAATCATAGAGAAAGCAGACTGTATTGCAATCATCTCTGGTTGGTGGTCGAATGTTCGTGGGCAAGGAATAATTAACTACATCATCTCCACCCCTCAACCAGTATTCTACAAGAGCACAGACACAAGGGACAACAGACACACCGGTCTCTACATTGCAGATGAGCTGAAGTCGGTCATCAATGACCTTGGACCACAGAAGGTATTTGCACTGGTGACAGACCATGCTGCGAACATGTTCGCTGCATTGTCTAAAGTGGAGGAGTCCTACCCTCAATGCTCATGCATTGAATCTGCTCCTCAAGGACATCATGGCACTGAAAACAATGGATACACTCTACAAGAGAGCCAAGGAAGTGGTTAGGTATGTAAAGGGTCATCAAGTTATATCAGCAATCTACCTCACCAAGCAAAGTGAGAAGAATAAGAGCACCACATTGAAGCTGCCCAGCAACACCCTTTGGGTGTGTTGTCATTATGTTTGACAGTCTCCTGGAGGGAAAGGAGTCTCCAAGAAATAGCCATATCACAGTCTGCTGATATGACCAGCCCCGTCAAGAGGATCGTCCTGGATTATGTATTTTGGGAGAGAGTGGTAATCAGCCTGAAACTCCTGAACCCTATAGCAGTAGGCATTTCATGGATTGAGGGAGACAATGCCATCCTGTCTGATGTTCAGACTCCGCTTGCAGATGTAAGAGAATAAATCCGTACTGCCCTGCCCACTTCACTGTCGCTCCAAGCAGAGGAAACTGCAGTTCTGAAATGCATCAAAAAGCGTGAAGACTTCTGCCTGAAGCCCATACATGCTGCAGCGTACATGTTGGACCCCAAGTATGCTGGCAAGAGCATCCTGTCTGGTGCAGAGATCAACAAGGCCTGTGGTGTCATCACTACCGTGTCTCGCCACCTTGGCCTGGATGGGGGCAAGGCTCTTGGCAGTCTGGCCAAGTACACTTCCAAGAAAGGGCTTTGGGATGGAGATGCAATATGGCAGTCGTGCCAACATATCTCATCAGTCACCAGGTGGAAGGGACTTTGTGGATCTGAGGCTCTTTCCCGTTGCTTCAATCATCCTCCAAATCCCACCAACATCAGCCGCCTCAGAGCGCAACTGGTCCTTGTCTGGGAACACGCACGCAACAGGCTGACCAATACAGGGGTTGAAAAATTGGTGGCCATCCGGGCAAATGTGAGACTTTTTGAGCCTGACAACGAGCCATCCTCAACAGGGTTGGAAAGTGACAGTGAAGGTGAGGCCTCAGAGTTTGATGTTCAAGAGGTGGACATTGAGGAGGTCCAGGGAGAAGACATGGAAGCCTGAGAGGAAGACAACCAAAGCTTTAGTTTCTAGACTATCATTTTACAGATGTATGTTGAATGTTTTTCGGAGATGCGATGGATCATTGGGGATCATTCAATATTCCCTTTTGCTTTTCAGTGAAATCATTCCATGTGAAGAGTCAACTCATTTAAGTTCAATTCATAACTAAATTGTTTTTAAAATTTTCTTTTGGAAGGATTTAATAATTTACAATTGTCTGTCTACTTATAGGGTGTATGTTTCTGTCTCCATGATATGGTAAATATATCCAAAGGTGAAGTATCCAATTAAAAAAAACACATTTAAATTATATTAATATTAGATTGCATATATTTCCGTTAAATCCCACAAAGTTTCCACATCTGATTATTCCCCAAAATTTGCAACCCTATATTTTGCAAATAATAATGTGCACACTTATAAAGGCAGAAGCTCGCTGTTTGCATGTCGGCATTTTTTTGTTTGCAAACCATAATGCAAAAACAGTTTAGTAGTTTTTTAAAATTTTATTCGATTGCCACCACAACTTTATTAATTAACTTAATCGATCTTACATCTCTCTGAAAGATGATCTATTGCCTCTGCAAACTGACTCTGTGTGAATATGGATCATGGGATGCTCATGTCTCCACCCTACTAACGGGAGTCGTTGACCCAAAGGCAGGTGACAAGCTTGGGTCCAAAATATTCCCATAGAAATGCCGTGGGCATATTTTGGTGAGAGTGAGACCTCTCACTTCACCTCTTCCTCTCTGATATGGCCTGCGGCTGCCACCCTTGCCTCATGAATGATGTCATTACTGGTTAAAGAGTGAGACCTCTCACTTCACCTCTTCCTCTCTGATATGGCCTGCGGCTGCCACCCTTGCCTCATGAATGATGTCATTACTGGTTAAAGAGTGAGACCTCTCACTTCACCTCTTCCTCTCTGATATGGCCTGCAGCTGCCCCCCCCCCCCTTGCCTCATGAATGATGTCATTACTGGTTAAAGAGTGAGCGCACACGTTTATAAAATAAGCTACTTCTATGCAGATGTTGTTTATCAGTACAATAAAATGAGTCCCAATTGGAGGGGAAACAGATTATTTGCCATCTGTAGCCCCATGAAATCAGCCAAAACAAGCTCACCCCCATGCATGCTCTCACTCTATTGAATATGCATTCCCCTGTATTGTGAATAGGCTACATCTTGATTTAACCAGTTTATCAATAGATTTACCATTCAAATAAATGAAGTTAAACTAAGTCAACGTCAAATTGATTGTATAATTGATTTAATTAATGCATGCATGGCTGTCTCTGAAAAATGTTGACGTGAAAAAGTTCAAATGTGTTTATTGCACTCAGGATGCCTAATGATTGAACAGGCAAGTAGCTGAATTTCTGTCTGGAAGTGCCATTCTGTGACTTTGGCTAATGTGCATTTTGTTGCCATGGTATCATTTTGGTATTGACAATTGTGATACTAATCCTGGTATCAGTATCTAAGTAAAAAGCCTACCGTTTTCTTGATTGTGATGTCATTAAAACAGTATGTAGTGTCGTGGGTCCACAGTGTCTCTGACAGTGGCATAACATTCTGTGTGGTAGCCTACATGGTTCAATGGTTGGGTAGAACAGCACCCCTACTAGAAACGGTTTGGTGAATAAACTGAAAATCCCTGTAGGTGGTCCACCCATTACATCTCAGCAGTCAGCTGTGCCATCTCACTGTGGGCTGTGTGATTGTTAATTCTATCAGTAGCAGCACATGAAGGTTAGTCTGCCCTTGTGCGTGTGATGCTGCATGTGCAGCCCCCCTGCTCTCCTCCCTCAGCTACGTCACTACCATATCTAATGATGAGTCAGGCTCCCCTCCCTTTTCTCTGTCAAGTGTGGGTTTGAACAGAACCCTGCTCTGTGACTGGTCCATCCTGTGTCTGTGTGCTGTTGACCTAGAGCTGTTCCCTCTCCCCGGTGCATTTCAACCCCTCAATGGCAGCATGCGAGTGCATCACTAACATAGTGATGCACTATAGTTTGCTGGTCGTACATCAAGTTGACGCAGGGATTGTGTAGCAGTCCTTTGTTTACTCTAAGCGGGCTGGTTTTTAACAGCTCACCATATCTTTGAGCTAATGGAATGTAGCCTATTCAATCATTCTCATCCTGACTATTCCAGCTAGCCTATTTGTAGTAGACTTAAAAAAAAATATATATATATATATTAATTAATCTTTATTTAACTAGGCAAGTCGGTTAAGAACACATTCTTATTTACAATGACGGCCTACTGGGGAACAGTGGGTTAACTGCCTTGTTCAGAGGCATTTTAATTCTTAAAAAAATATATATATATATATAACCTTGTCAGCTCGAGGATTCGATCCAGCAACCTTTCGGTTAGTGGCCCACCGCTCTAACCACTAGGCTACCTGCTGACCTAGTCTTGCCTATATTTATTTTAAGCCAGTACTGCTGGGGGGGGAAATCACATTGAGTTCAACTAAAACACTAGCCACATACTTGTTTTGATCAGTGACACATTGAGGCCTAGTCCACACTGGATGCTTTGTAATTGAGGCGGACTGGGACTGAGGGAAGCGTTGGAGCAATTAGCCTACTGTCACTACCCTGTTATCATTTCCCATTCAACTCAGTCTGCCAGCATGTTGGCATGCGCCGGAAATGACACATTCAGGAGTCATTCACTGCCCAAACAGCTGACGCATGCAGACAGGGAGGGTTTGTGAAATGTGCACCTACACTCTGTTAACTGCTCAGAGATGGCCTATTGAAGAGGCTGCTGCCTTTAAAGGGCCAGTTGTTGCTGGTGTTCTGATAGATTTACCAGCTCAGGATGCTGGACAGTAGATACAGATGTATGACAGTAGGTATAGATATGAGATATGCCATAGCAGACTCGATTATCCAAAGCAACTTAGTTATCCGTGTGTAGATTTTACTCCTGGGAGTCGAACCCACTATCCTGGCGTTTTTAAGAGCCATGCATTACCAACAGCTACAGAGGACCAGTATCTAGCCTATTTCACTACTCAGTCACATATTAAGCACACAAGTGATGTGCAGTATAGCCTGTGTCTGTTAAAACCAATTCTGTAGCTTTTCTTAGACCAACCTGGCCTGTATTCAGAAACGTCTCAGACTAGGATTGCTGATCTAGGATCAGCTTCCCGCTGTCCATGTATTCATATTCACTAGAATATCTAAAAGGCAAACTTATTTGAGATCAACACTCCTTCTCTAACGCTTTATGAAATTGGGCCCTGAGGCGAAAAAAAATAATCACCGGTTACAACAATGAATGAAACAAATATAACAAAGATTGCACGTAGAAATAACTGAAGGCATTCTGAGGACATGTAACAAACAGCATGACTGTACCACACCAGTCTTTCCTTTGTTGTGACAGTGGACTGTCGGGTGGTTGGTATGGCGATGACTTGATTGATGTAGAAATAGACCGAACATGAGTATCTGACCTGGTAGACAGCAGTTGTGCTTGTGTCGAGTCCCTCTCCCCGTTACACACACATGCACGAGCATGAACACACACATCATGCCCGCCTCCACTATCTTGCATAACAACAGAGACGGCTGCCAAGTCCCAGCCTGACTCCTCAGATACTCAGTCCTCTTGCCATAATATGCTGCTGCTCACATAATATGCCCCTCTCTCGCCGAAAAGCACGAGTTCCATGCTTACAGCCCGGGTTGCCAGTTTACAGTCCGGGTTTACAGTCTGGGTTGCCAGTTTAGGAATCACTGACAGGAAATAGAAATTCACTGCTACAGTAGCCTCTGAGGGAATGATGACGCTGCAGTGCTGTACTGTGGACTGGATGTTGTGGATGTGCTACACAGGGTTGAGACCAATTGCTGCTCAGTAAGATTTCCGAGGTGTATTATTGTTATGGTATCATGACTTTTATTCCGAGGCACGCTGAAAAACATCTATATACACACTGTGGAATTTAGTGTTTGTTCCTATGTGACTAAATATTTAATTTAGCATAGATTTATTTGACTAGTCTCAAACTGGCCTTATTGTGTGTAATTGTTCTGATTTTGTTTTATCTATACTGTAGGCCTGTGTGGATTATGTCTTCATCATTATTTCTGTGTTCTACATGTCAGTGCCATTTGACCAGGTCAATTTCCTTGGTACATGTAAGCAAAGGTGATTCTGATTCCTGAATCCCACCCTCTGTCTCATCCACAGTGATGCTCAAACGATGCCTATAGTGGACAAACTCAAGGAGGCCCTGAAGCCCGGCCGGAAGGACTCCTCGGCGGGCGATGATAGCGACCTCAATAAGCTGCTGGCCTCCTCGGCCAAGAAGGTCCTGCTGCAGAAGATTGAGTTTGAGCCGGCCAGCAAAGGCTTCTCCTATCAGCTGGACAGTCTCAAGACCAAATATGTGATCCTCAACCCCCGCGGCAGTGAGGGGGCCGCGTCGGGTCAGAGGGCCAGCACAGAGCCCGCTCAGATCAAGAGGCAAGGTAAGGCCGTTGACTGGGAAATGTACTCTCTCTGAGCCATTCAAGAGGTTTGTTAAGTCTAGTTTTCACTGCACACAGAATTAACACACTTTGATATTCTTAATCACCCCCACTGTCTTAACCTTTTTGGTGGAATTGAAGAATAGCTCTATTCACCTTGAGTGTTTCTCTCTGGGTTTTGGTGAAGTGATCAGTTAGGCTAAATTGTTGAGTTTGTCTGCTGAACTATTCTCTGGCTTTTCTGAATTATCCATGCAATTTCTCTAATCTCACTCCTCCATCCACCAGTTTCAGACAACCAGTGTGGGGGCCAGAGTGATGGGATCCCCGCCCCGCAGAAGATGCTCTTCCCTGGGAACAGACTCTCCATGCGTTGGGAGCGTGTCTACCGGGTGGGAGCCGGCCTCCACAACCTGGGCAACACCTGCTTCCTTAACTCCACTGTGCAGTGTCTCACCTACACACCGCCCCTGGCAAACTATCTACTCTCCAAGGAGCACAGTCGTGCCTGTGAGTAGTTTAGTTGACCTCTGGTTAGATACCTTTTTGAATGGCACAATATAGGCGTTGTAGTGCAAAACCATTAAATGGGGCAATACAAATCTTTTGCTTCTAGTTTTTGAGACTAAACAGGTCCCTTAAATGGACAAATATATTGTCTAGAAATGACCTCAAAGGTTGGATGGAAAGGGGCACATGTCCAACAGCTCTACTCCCATGAGTAAAAGGGGATGCCTAGTCAGTTGTACAACTGAATGCATTCAACTGAAATGTGTCTTCAAGCATATTGTTTGCTTAAAAACAATGAGTTTGTGTGCATTCGCAAGATAAGAAATTGATTCATATTATGTCATAAACCAAGCAGCCAACATCTGACACACACAATAAGCAACGAACATATGTTTAAGAAAACTGTTGTGCTCGAAGTCAAATGACTTCGCCAGTCTGGTGGGGTAATGATGGTGACATGGCCAGTCTGGTGGGGTAATGACGGTGACTTGACTTGGCCAGTCTGGTGGGGTAATGATGGTGACTTGACTTGGCCAGTCTGGTGGGGTAATGACGGTGACTTGACTTGGCCAGTCTGGTGGGGTAATGACGGTGACTTGGCCAGTCTGGTGGGGTAATGACGGTGACTTGGCCAGTCTGGTGGGGTAATGACGGTGACTTGGCCAGTCTGGTGGGGTGATGACGGTGACTTGACTTCACCTCATTATTCTATTCCTGTGCATTTCAGGTCACCAGTCGGGTTTCTGTATGATTTGTATAATGCAGAACCACATCATCCAAGCCTTTGCCAACACGGGAAATGCCATCAAGCCTGTCTCCTTCATCCGAGACCTAAAAAGTAAGTAGTATGCTTCTTGTTTAGCTGTTGTCCATCTATTGAGTTGGTGTTGGTTTTCCAGAATTGTAGTGCAAGCTTGTTTTTAGCAGCATTGACATGTTTGTTGTCCTGTAAGGTACATGATATTGATTGGCTGTTACATTCTTGATTTCAGTTTAATTTCAGAAACACTAACCAAGTTTCCATCCATCCCTTTTGAGATTAAAGTACGTCGGGGGGGGAGAATGTCCTAACAGGCCAGATGAAAACAGCAAATGTCAACTATACAAACTACGCTAGACACGGTGGGGATGGTTTTATGTCAAAGATGAATTATGTTAGTAATGGAAATGCTTTTATGTGCCTGTATTGCTATAACATCATATTGGAGTCACATGATGACATGTTGTGTAGTCTTCCCACAACGACTCAGGAAACCATGCAGTTTACTACAGATGAAACAACTTCACAGGCTGGTGGAAGTACAAGGTGTTGAGCTTGATCCTCCTTTCCAACAAATATCCAGGGTCTTATTCTGGTCATGATCGATGGTTCACTGCCGTTTGACAAATAAAAATCATCTCTCTAGTCATAATAATCATCATGTAGGCTATACCCACACTGTATCTACGAGTGTGAGCTGTTGTCTAGTGCTCATGTGCCAAGACCAGAGTGGGCACACTCAGTATGTAACACATCTTTAGTGATAACCGTCAGTAGAGTGAAATATGCGATGGAAACCCATTTAACTCTTATTTATTTGGTACAGTTGAAGTTGGAAGTTTACATACACTTAGGTTGGAGTCATTAACATTTAACATTAACATTTAAGTCATTTAGCAGACGCTCTTATCCAGAGCGACTTACAAGTTGGTGCATTCACCTTATGATATCCAGTGGAACAACCACTTTACAATAGTGCATCTAACTCTTTTAAGGGGGGGGGGGGGGGGGTTAGAAGGATTACTTTATCCTATCCTAGGTATTCCTTAAAGAGGTGGTGTTTCAGGTGTTTCCGGAAGGTGGTGATTGACTCCGCTGACCTGGCGTCGTGGGGGAGTTTGTTCCACCATTGGGGTGCCAGAGCAGCGAACAGTTTTGACTGGGCTGAGCGGGAGCTGTACTTCCTCAGAGGTAGGGAGGCGAGCCGGCCAGAGGTTGGATGAACGCAGTGCCCTTGTTTGGGTGTAGGGCCTGATCAGAGCCTGAAGGTACGGAGGTGCCGTTCCCCTCACAGCTCCGTAGGCAAGCACCATGGTCTTGTAGCGGATGCGAGCTTCAACTGGAAGCCAGTGGAGAGAGCGGAGGAGCGGGGTGACGTGAGAGAACTTGGGAAGGTTGAACACCAGACGGGCTGCGGCGTTCTGGATGAGTTGTAGGGGTTTAATGGCACAGGCAGGGAGCCCAGCCAACAGCGAGTTGCAGTAGTCCAGACGGGAGATGACAAGTGCCTGGATTAGGACCTGCGCCGCTTCCTGTGTGAGGCAGGGTCGTACTCTGCGAATGTTGTAGAGCATGAACCTACAGGAACGGGTCACCGCCTTGATGTTAGTTGAGAACGACAGCGTGTTGTTCCAGGATCACGCCAAGGTTCTTAGCACTCTGGGAGGAGGACACAATGGAGTTGTCAACCGTGATGGCGAGATCATGGAACGGGCAGTCCTTCCCCGGGAGGAAGAGCAGCTTCGTCTTGCCGAGGTTCAGCTTGAGGTGGTGATCCGTCATCCACACTGATATGTCTGCCAGACATGCAGAGATGCGATTCGCCACCTGGTTATCAGAAGGGGGAAAGGAGAAGATTAATTGTGTGTCGTCTGCATAGCAATGATAGGAGAGACCATGTGAGGATATGACAGAGCCAAGTGACTTGGTGTATAGCGAGAATAGGAGAGGGCCTAGAACAGAGCCCTGGGGGACACCAGTGGTGAGAGCACGTGGTGCGGAGACAGATTCTCGCCACGCCACCTGGTAGGAGCGACCTGTCAGGTAGGACGCAATCCAAGCGTGGGCCGCGCCGGAGATGCCCAACTCGGAGAGGGTGGAGAGGAGGATCTGATGGTTCACTGTATCAAAGGCAGCCGATAGGTCTAGAAGGATGAGAGCAGAGGAGAGAGAGTTAGCTTTAGCAGTGCGGAGCGCCTCCGTGACACAGAGAAGAGCAGTCTCAGTTGAATGACTAGTCTTGAAACCTGACTGATTTGGATCAAGAAGGTCATTCTGAGAGAGATAGCAGGAGAGCTGGCCAAGGACGGCACGTTCAAGAGTTTTGGAGAGAAAAGAAAGAAGGGATACTGGTCTGTAGTTGTTGACATCGGAGGGATAGAGTGTAGGTTTTTTCAGCAGGGGTGCAACTCTCGCTCTCTTGAAGACGGAAGGGACGTAGCCAGCGGTCAAGGATGAGTTGATGAGCGAGGTGAGGTAAGGGAGAAGGTCTCCGGAAATGGCCTGGAGAAGAGAGGAGGGGATAGGGTCAAGCGGGCAGGTTGTTGGGCGGCCGGCCGTCACAAGACGCGAGATTTCATCTGGAGAGAGAGGGGAGAAAGAGGTCAAAGCACAGGGTAGGGCAGTGTGAGCAGAACCAGCGGTGTCGTTTGACTTAGCAAACGAGGATCGGATGTCGTCGACCTTCTTTTCAAAATGGTTGATGAAGTCATCCGCAGAGAGGGAGGAGGAGGGGGGAGGGGGGGGAGGATTCAGGAGGGAGGAGAAGGTGGCAAAGAGCTTCCTAGGGTTAGAGGCAGATGCTTGGAATTTAGAGTGGTAGAAAGTGGCTTTAGCAGCAGAGACAGAAGAGGAGAATGTAGAGAGGAGGGAGTGAAAGGATGCCAGGTCCGCAGGGAGGCGAGTTTTCCTCCATTTCCGCTCAGCTGCCCGGAGCCCTGTTCTGTGAGCTCGCAATGAGTCGTCGAGCCACGGAGCAGGAGGGGAGGACCGAGCCGGCCTGGAGGATAGGGGACATAGAGAATTAAAGGATGCAGAAAGGGAGGAGAGGAGGGTTGAGGAGGCAGAATCAGGAGATAGGTTGGAGAAGGTTTGAGCAGAGGGAAGAGATGATAGGATGGAAGAGGAGAGAGTAGCGGGGGAGAGAGAGCGAAGGTTGGGACGGCGCGATACCATTCGAGTAGGGGCAGTGTGGGAAGTGTTGGATGAGAGCGAGAGGGAAAAGGATACAAGGTAGTGGTCGGAGACTTGGAGGGGAGTTGCAATGAGATTAGTGGAAGAACAGCATCTAGTAAAGATGAGGTCAAGCGTATTGCCTGCCTTGTGAGTAGGGGGGGAAGGTGAGAGGGTGAGGTCAAAAGAGGAGAGGAGTGGAAAGAAGGAGGCAGAGAGGAATGAGTCAAAGGTAGACGTGGGGAGGTTAAAGTCACCCAGAACTGTGAGAGGTGAGCCATCCTCAGGAAAGGAACTTATCAAGGCGTCAAGCTCATTGATGAACTCTCCAAGGGAACCTGGGGGGCGATAAATGATAAGGATGTTAAGCTTGAAAGGGCTGGTAACTGTGACAGCATGGAATTCAAAGGAGGCGATAGACAGATGGGTCAGGGGAGAAAGAGAGAATGTCCACTTGGGAGAGATGAGGATCCCAGTGCCACCACCCCGCTGACCAGAAGCTCTCGGGGTGTGCGAGAACACGTGGGCAGACGAGGAGAGAGCAGTAGGAGTAGCAGTGTTATCTGTGGTAATCCATGTTTCCGTCAGTGCCAAGAAGTCGAGGGACTGGAGGGAAGCATAGGCTGAGATGAACTCTGCCTTGTTGGCCGCAGATCGGCAGTTCCAGAGGCTGCCGGAGACCTGGAACTCCACGTGGGTCGTGCGCGCTGGGACCACCAGGTTAGAGTGGCGGCGGCCACGCGGTGTGAAGCGTTTGTATGGTCTGTGCAGAGAGGAGAGAAGAGGGATAGACAGACACATAGTTGACAGGCTACAGAAGAGGCTACGCTAATGCAAAGGAGATTGGAATGACAAGTGGACTACACGTCTCGAATGTTCAGAAAGTTAAGCTTACGTTGCAAAAAATCTTATTGACTAAAATGATACAGTACTGCTGACTGGTGAAGTAGGCTAGCTAGCAGTGGCTGCGTTGTTGACTTAGTTTGAAAGTGTAGCTGGCTAGGTAGCCTCGGTAACTGGCTAGGTAACCTTGACAATTACTCTAAACTACACAATTATCTTGGATACAAAGACAGCAAAGACAACTATGTAGCTAGCTAACACTACACTAATCAAGTCGTTCCGTTGTAATGTAATAGTTTCTACAGTGCTGCAATTCGGTAGACGGTAGACGTTGGCTAGCTGCTGGCTTGCTAGCAGTGTTGCCTACGTTAGGACGAAAATAGCTGGCTAGCTAACCTCGGTAATTACGATAATTACTCTAAACTACACAATTACCTTGGATACAAAGACAGCAACGACAACTATGTAGCTAGATAACACTACACTAATCAAGTCGTTCCGTTGTAATGTAGAAACTAATGTAATAGTTTCTACAGTGCTGCTATTCGGTAGACGTTGGCTAGCTGCTAGCTGCTGGCTAGCTAGCAGTGTTGACTAGGACTAGGATGAAAATAGCTGACTAGCTAACCTCGGTAATTACGATAATTACTCTAAACTACACAATTATCTTTGATACAAAGACGGCTATGTAGCTAGCTAAGATCAGACAAGTCAAACCGTTGTACTGTAATGAAATGTAATACTACCTGTGGAGCGAAATGCGATTAACTCCTTTCTCAGCCACTCCACAAATTTCTTGTTAGCAAACTATAGTTTGGCAAGTCGGTTAGGACATCTACTTTGTGCATGACACAAGTCATTTTTCCAACAATTGTTCAGACAGATTATTTCACTTATAATTCACTGTATCACAATTCCAGTGGGTCAGACGTTCATATACACTAAGTTGACTGTGCCTTTAAACAGCTTGGAAAATTCCAGAAAAGGATGTCATGGCTTTAGAAGCTTCTGATGGGCTAATTGACATCATTTGAGTCAATTGGAGGTGTACCTGTGGATGTACTTCAAGGCCTACCTTCAAACTCAGTGCCTCTTTGGTTGACATCATGGGAAAATCAAAAGAAATCAGCCAAGACATCAGGAAAAAATATTGTAGACCTCCACAAGTCTGGTTCATCCTTGGGAGCAATTTCCAAATGCCTGAAGGTACCACGTTCATCTGTACAAACAATAGTATGCAAGTATAAACACCATGGGACCACGCAGCCGCCATAACGCTCAGGAAGGAGATGCGTTCTGCTCCTAGAGATGAATGTACCTTCGTGCGAAAAGTGCGACTCAATCCCAGAACAACAGCAAAGGACCTTGTGAAGATGCTGGAGGAAACGGGTACAAAAGTGTCTATATCCACAGTAAAACGAGTCCTATATCAACATAACCTGAAAGGCCGCTCAGCAAGGAAGAAGCCACTGCTCCAAAACCGCCATAAAAAAGCCAGACTACGGTTTGCAACTGCACATGGGGACAAAGATCGAACTTTTTGGAGAAATGTCCTCTGGTCTGATGACACAAAAATAGAACCGTTTGGCCATAATGACCATTGTTCTGTTTGGAGGAAAAAGGCGGAGGCTTGCAAGCTGAACACCATCCCAACCGTGACGCACGGGGGTGGCAGCATCATGTTGTGGCGGTGCTTTGCTGCAGGAGGGACTGTTGCACTTCACAAAATAGATGGTATCATGAGGGGAAAATTATGTGGATATATTGAAGCAACATGTCAAGACATCAGTCAGGAAGTTAAAGCTTGGCCGCAAATGGATCTTCCAAATGGACAATGACCCCAAGCATACTTCCAAAGTTGTGGCAAAATGGCTTAAGGACAACAAAGTCAAGGTATTGGAGTGGCCATCACAAAGCCCTGACCTCAATCCCATAGAAAATCTGTGGGCAGAACTGAAAAAGCGTGTGCGAGCAAGGTGGCCTACAAACCTGACTCAGTTACACCAGCTCTGTCAGGAGGAATGGGCCAAAATTCACCCAACTTATTGTGGGAAGCTTGTGGAAGGCTTTCCAAAACGTTTGACCCAAGTTAAACAATTTAAAGGCATTGCTACCAAATACTAATTGAGTGTATGTAAACTTCTGACCCACTGGGAATGTGATGAAAGAAACAAAAGCTGAAATATATCTTTCTCTCTTATTATTCTGACATTTCACATTCTTAAAATAAAGTGGTGATCCTAACTGACCGAAGACATTTAATCCTAGTAAAGATTCCCTGTCAGTATTTGTGAAAAACGGAGTTTAAATGTATTTGGCTAAGGTGTATGTAAACCTCTCCTTGAACTGTACGTGGAAATGTTTCACTACGTCACCACGCACAGCCTTTTATCCACAACAAGTACATTTGATGGAAACATCTTTGGTGAGAGAATGTGCATGTTGTTTATATGCAGGTTCTTAATATTTTTGTGTAAGAATCTCACTAGTTGGATGGAAACCTAGCTAATGAAATGAGAACCGAAGAATTCTGATTCAGTATTATGTGCTGCATGTTTGTCACTTGTTTTTTACCCGTACATCGTTCCGTATATAATCGTTCCGACTCAGTAGCAGTATGCACAAGGTGATGACATAACACTGGTTGGAAGTGTCACTGTGACTGCAGCTTGTGATTGCAGTGCCTTAGTGAGGCTGTGACTGTTATATAGAGAGGGGAGGGATGGTACAACCACTATACTGTTATATAGAGAGGGGGGAGGGATGGTACAACCACTATACTGTTAAATAGAGAGGGGAGGGATGGTACAACCACTATACTGTTATATAGAGAGGGGAGGGATGGTACAACCACTACACTGTTATATAGAGAGGGGTGGTACAACCACTACACTGTTATATAGAGAGAGGGGAGGGATGGTACAACCACTATACTGTTATATAGAGAGGGATGGTACAACCACCACTGTTATATAGAGAGAGGGGAGGGATGGTACAACCACTATACTGTTATATAGAGAGGGATGGTACAACCACCACTGTTATATAGAGAGAGGGGAGGGATGGTACAACCACTATACTGTTATATAGAGAGAGGGGGGGATGGTACAACCACTATACTGTTATATAGAGAGAGGGGGATGGTACAACCACTATACTGTTATATAGAGAGAGGGGGATGGTACAACCACTATACTGTTATATAGAGAGGGGGGGAGGGTACAACCACTATACTGTTATATAGAGAGAGGGGGGGATGGTACAACCACTATACTGTTATATAGAGAGAGGGGAGGGATGGTACAACCACTATACTGTTATATAGAGAGAGGGAGGGATGGTACAACCACTATACTGTTATATAGAGAGAGGGGGGGATGGTACAACCACTATACTGTTATATAGAGAGAGGGGGGGATGGTACAACCACTATACTGTTATATAGAGAGGGGAGGGATGGTACAACCACTATACTGTTATATATAGAGAGGGGGGGATGGTACAACCACTATACTGTTATATAGAGAGAGGGGAGGGATGGTACAACCACTATACTGTTATATAGAGAGAGGGGAGGGATGGTACAACCACTATACTGTTATATAGAGAGAGGGGAGGGATGGTACAACCACTATACTGTTATATAGAGAGAGGGGAGGGATGGTACAACCACTATACTGTTATATAGAGAGAGGGGAGGGATGGTACAACCACTATACTGTTATATAGAGAGAGGGGGGATGGTACAACCACTATACTGTTATATAGAGAGAGGGGGGGATGGTACAACCACTATACTGTTATATAGAGAGGGGGGGGGATGGTACAACCACTATACTGTTATATAGAGAGAGGGGAGGGATGGTACAACCACTATACTGTTATATATAGAGAGAGGGGAGGGATGGTACAACCACTATACTGTTATATATAGAGAGAGGGGAGGGATGGTACAACCACTATACTGTTATATATAGAGAGAGGGGAGGGATGGTACAACCACTATACTGTTATATATAGAGAGAGGGGAGGGATGGTACAACCACTATACTGTTATATATAGAGAGAGGGGAGGGATGGTACAACCACTATACTGTTATATATAGAGAGAGGGGAGGGATGGTACAACCACTATACTGTTATATATAGAGAGGGGGATGGTACAACCACTATACTGTTATATAGAGAGAGGGGGATGGTACAACCACTATACTGTTATATAGAGAGGGGGGGATGGTACAACCACTATACTGTTATATAGAGAGGGGGGGGTGGTACAACCACTATACTGTTATATAGAGAGAGGGGGGGATGGTACAACCACTATACTGTTATATAGAGAGAGGGGAGGGATGGTACAACCACTATACTGTTATATATAGAGAGGGGGGGATGGTACAACCACTATACTGTTATATAGAGAGAGGGGAGGGATGGTACAACCACTATACTGTTATATAGAGAGAGGGGAGGGATGGTACAACCACTATACTGTTATATAGAGAGAGGGGAGGGATGGTACAACCACTATACTGTTATATAGAGAGAGGGGAGGGATGGTACAACCACTATACTGTTATATAGAGAGAGGGGAGGGATGGTACAACCACTATACTGTTATATAGAGAGAGGGGGGATGGTACAACCACTATACTGTTATATAGAGAGAGGGGGGGATGGTACAACCACTATACTGTTATATAGAGAGAGGGGGGGATGGTACAACCACTATACTGTTATATAGAGAGAGGGGAGGGATGGTACAACCACTACTACTGTTATATAGAGAGAGGGGAGGGATGGTACAACCACTATACTGTTATATAGAGAGAGGGGGGGATGGTACAACCACTATACTGTTATATAGAGAGAGAGGGGGGGATGGTACAACCACTATACTGTTATATAGAGAGAGGGGGGGATGGTACAACCACTATACTGTTATATAGAGAGAGGGGGGGATGGTACAACCACTATACTGTTATATAGAGAGAGGGGGGGATGGTACAACCACTATACTGTTATATAGAGAGAGGGGGGGATGGTACAACCACTATACTGTTATATAGAGAGAGGGGAGGGATGGTACAACCACTACACTGTTATATAGAGAGAGGGGAGGGATGGTACAACCACTATACTGTTATATAGAGAGAGGGGGGGATGGTACAACCACTATACTGTTATATAGAGAGAGGGGGGGATGGTACAACCACTATACTGTTATATAGAGAGAGGGGGGGATGGTACAACCACTATACTGTTATATAGAGAGAGGGGGGGATGGTACAACCACTATACTGTTATATAGAGAGAGGGGAGGGATGGTACAACCACTATACTGTTATATATAGAGAGAGGGGAGGGATGGTACAACCACTATACTGTTATATATAGAGAGAGGGGAGGGATGGTACAACCACTATACTGTTATATATAGAGAGAGGGGAGGGATGGTACAACCACTATACTGTTATATATAGAGAGAGGGGAGGGATGGTACAACCACTATACTGTTATATATAGAGAGAGGGGAGGGATGGTACAACCACTATACTGTTATATATAGAGAGAGGGGAGGGATGGTACAACCACTATACTGTTATATATAGAGAGAGGGGAGGGATGGTACAACCACTATACTGTTATATATAGAGAGAGGGGAGGGATGGTACAACCACTATACTGTTATATAGAGAGAGGGGAGGGATGGTACAACCACTATACTGTTATATAGAGAGAGGGGAGGGATGGTACAACCACTATACTGTTATATAGAGAGAGGGGAGGGATGGTACAACCACTATACTGTTATATAGAGAGAGGGGAGGGATGGTACAACCACTATACTGTTATATAGAGAGAGGGGAGGGATGGTACAACCACTATACTGTTATATAGAGAGAGGGGAGGGATGGTACAACCACTATACTGTTATATAGAGAGAGGGGAGGGATGGTACAACCACTATACTGTTATATAGAGAGAGGGGAGGGATGGTACAACCACTATACTGTTATATAGAGAGAGGGGAGGGATGGTACAACCACTATACTGTTATATATAGAGAGAGGGGAGGGATGGTACAACCACTATACTGTTATATAGAGAGAGGGGAGGGATGGTACAACCACTATACTGTTATATATAGAGAGAGGGGAGGGATGGTACAACCACTATACTGTTATATATAGAGAGAGGGGAGGGATGGTACAACCACTATACTGTTATATATAGAGAGAGGGGAGGGATGGTACAACCACTATACTGTTATATATAGAGAGAGGGGAGGGATGGTACAACCACTATACTGTTATATATAGAGAGAGGGGAGGGATGGTACAACCACTATACTGTTATATATAGAGAGAGGGGAGGGATGGTACAACCACTATACTGTTATATATAGAGAGAGGGGAGGGATGGTACAACCACTATACTGTTATATATAGAGAGAGGGGAGGGATGGTACAACCACTATACTGTTATATATAGAGAGAGGGGAGGGATGGTACAACCACTATACTGTTATATATAGAGAGAGGGGAGGGATGGTACAACCACTATACTGTTATATATAGAGAGAGGGGAGGGATGGTACAACCACTATACTGTTATATAGAGAGAGGGGAGGGATGGTACAACCACTATACTGTTATATAGAGAGAGGGGAGGGATGGTACAACCACTATACTGTTATATATAGAGAGAGGGGAGGGATGGTACAACCACTATACTGTTATATAGAGAGAGGGGAGGATGGTACAACCACTATACTGTTATATATAGAGAGAGGGGAGGGATGGTACAACCACTATACTGTTATATATAGAGAGAGGGGAGGGATGGTACAACCACTATACTGTTATATAGAGAGAGGGGAGGGATGGTACAACCACTATACTGTTATATATAGAGAGAGGGGAGGGATGGTACAACCACTATACTGTTATATATAGAGAGAGGGGAGGGATGGTACAACCACTATACTGTTATATATAGAGAGAGGGGAGGGATGGTACAACCACTATACTGTTATATATAGAGAGAGGGGAGGGATGGTACAACCACTATACTGTTATATAGAGAGAGGGGAGGGATGGTACAACCACTATACTGTTATATAGAGAGAGGGGAGGGATGGTACAACCACTATACTGTTATATAGAGAGAGGGGAGGGATGGTACAACCACTATACTGTTATATATAGAGAGAGGGGAGGGATGGTACAACCACTATACTGTTATATATAGAGAGAGGGGAGGGATGGTACAACCACTATACTGTTATATATAGAGAGAGGGGAGGGATGGTACAACCACTATACTGTTATATATAGAGAGAGGGGAGGGATGGTACAACCACTATACTGTTATATATAGAGAGAGGGGAGGGATGGTACAACCACTATACTGTTATATATAGAGAGAGGGGAGGGATGGTACAACCACTATACTGTTATATAGAGAGAGGGGAGGGATGGTACAACCACTATACTGTTATATAGAGAGAGGGGAGGGATGGTACAACCACTATACTGTTATATAGAGAGGGGAGGGATGGTACAACCACTATACTGTTATATAGAGAGGGGAGGGATGGTACAACCACTATACTGTTATATATAGAGAGGGGAGGGATGGTACAACCACTATACTGTTATATAGAGAGGGGAGGGATGGTACAACCACTATACTGTTATATAGAGAGAGGGGAGGGATGGTACAACCACTATACTGTTATATAGAGAGAGGGGAGGGATGGTACAACCACTATACTGTTATATAGAGAGAGGGGAGGGATGGTACAACCACTATACTGTTATATATAGAGAGAGGGGAGGGATGGTACAACCACTATACTGTTATATATAGAGAGAGGGGAGGGATGGTACAACCACTATACTGTTATATAGAGAGAGGGGAGGGATGGTACAACCACTATACTGTTATATAGAGAGAGGGGAGGGATGGTACAACCACTATACTGTTATATATAGAGAGGGGAGGGATGGTACAACCACTATACTGTTATATATAGAGAGAGGGGAGGGATGGTACAACCACTATACTGTTATATATAGAGAGAGGGGAGGGATGGTACAACCACTATACTGTTATATAGAGAGAGGGGAGGGATGGTACAACCACTATACTGTTATATAGAGAGGGATGGTACAACCACCACTGTTATATAGAGAGAGGGGAGGGATGGTACAACCACTATACTGTTATATAGAGAGGGATGGTACAACCACCACTGTTATATAGAGAGAGGGGAGGGATGGTACAACCACCACTGTTATATAGAGAGAGGGGAGGGATGGTACAACCACTATACTGTTATATAGAGAGAGGAGGGATGGTACAACCACTATACTGTTATATAGAGAGAGGGGGGATGGTACAACCACTATACTGTTATATAGAGAGAGGGGAGGGATGGTACAACCACTACACTGTTATATAGAGAGAGGGGGGGATGGTACAACCACTATACTGTTATATATAGAGAGAGGGGAGGGATGGTACAACCACTATACTGTTATATATATATATAGAGAGAGGGGAGGGATGGTACAACCACTACACTGTTATATAGAGAGGGATGGTACAACCACCACTGTTATATAGAGAGAGGGGAGGGATGGTACAACCACTATACTGTTATATAGAGAGGGATGGTACAACCACCACTGTTATATAGAGAGAGGGGAGGGATGGTACAACCACCACTGTTATATAGAGAGAGGGGAGGGATGGTACAACCACTATACTGTTATATAGAGAGAGGGGAGGGATGGTACAACCACTATACTGTTATATAGAGAGGGGAGGTACAACCACCACTGTTATATAGAGAGAGGGGAGGGATGGTACAACCACCACTGTTATATAGAGAGAGGGGAGGGATGGTACAACCACTATACTGTTATATAGAGAGAGGGGGGGATGGTACAACCACTATACTGTTATATAGAGAGAGGGGGGATGGTACAACCACTATACTGTTATATAGAGAGAGGGGAGGGATGGTACAACCACTACACTGTTATATAGAGAGAGGGGGGGATGGTACAACCACTATACTGTTATATATAGAGAGAGGGGAGGGATGGTACAACCACTATACTGTTATATATAGAGAGAGGGGAGGGATGGTACAACCACTATACTGTTATATATAGAGAGAGGGGAGGGATGGTACAACCACTATACTGTTATATATATAGAGAGAGGGGAGGGATGGTACAACCACTATACTGTTATATATAGAGAGAGGGGAGGGATGGTACAACCACTATACTGTTATATAGAGAGGGGAGGGATGGTACAACCACTATACTGTTATATAGAGAGAGGGGAGGGATGGTACAACCACTACACTGTTATATAGAGAGGGATGGTACAACCACCACTGTTATATAGAGAGAGGGGAGGGATGGTACAACCACTATACTGTTATATAGAGAGGGATGGTACAACCACCACTGTTATATAGAGAGAGGGGAGGGATGGTACAACCACTATACTGTTATATAGAGAGAGGGGAGGGATGGTACAACCACTACACTGTTATATAGAGAGAGGGGAGAGATTGTACAACCACTATACTGTTATATAGAGAGGGATGGTACAACCACCACTGTTATATAGAGAGAGGGGAGGGATGGTACAACCACTATACTGTTATATAGAGAGAGGGGAGGGATGGTACAACCACTACACTGTTATATAGAGAGAGGGGAGGGATGGTACAACCACTATACTGTTATATAGAGAGAGGGGGGGATGGTACAACCACTATACTGTTATATAGAGAGAGGGGAGGGATGGTACAACCACTACACTGTTATATAGAGAGAGGGGAGGGATGGTACAACCACTATACTGTTATATAGAGAGAGGGGGGATGGTACAACCACTATACTGTTATATAGAGAGAGGGGAGGGATGGTACAACCACTACACTGTTATATAGAGAGAGGGGGGGATGGTACAACCACTATACTGTTATATAGAGAGAGGGGAGGGATGGTACAACCACTACACTGTTATATAGAGAGAGGGGAGGGATGGTACAACCACTATACTGTTATATAGAGAGAGGGGGGATGGTACAACCACTATACTGTTATATAGAGAGAGGGGAGGGATGGCACAACCACTACACTGTTATATAGAGAGAGGGGAGGGATGGTACAACCACTATACTGTTATATAGAGAGAGGGGAGGGATGGTACAACCACCACTGTTATATATAGAGAGAGGGGAGGGATGGTACAACCACTATACTGTTATATAGAGAGGGGAGGGATCGTGAGTTCAGCCTGATCTGAAGCCACAAATGCCCACTCGGATCAATGCTAATGTCAGTAATATAATCTAAGCACAGTGAATGACTGACATTTTTTATTGGTTTACGTTTGCAGAGATTTGGAGTGTGTACTTCCTGCACCTTACTGTGGATACCTTATGGTGTGTGTAGTAGTAGAGTCCTCTAGTAAAGTGCTGTTCAATTCCGCTCCTGGAGGGCATAAACACTTCCGGTTTTTGTTCCTACCTGGTGTACCATTTCTGAATTAGTCCCATATTAGGAGAGGATGAAAACCAGAAGTGTTTTGGCCCTCTTGGAGTGACATTGAACAGCCCTGCGATGGGCCTGAGTCAGAGAGGCGTCCCCGGGGATCACCTTTGTTCTCCTTCTCTTGGTACTGTCCACCTTCTTACGTCCTGAATTTTTCCTTCCCTATTGCTGCAATACCCTCTCCCCCATCCGGTGCTCTCTCTCTGCGATGCCCTCTCTGTCTCCTTGTGATTGCGGGCTAGGAGTAGCAGGGTAGCAGCATTAGCACAAACCTGCAGAAATGCTTACAATTTATCTACAGTCTGCTCTGCTGAGATGGTTGATTTTCCTTTAGCTTCCTCTGTCTACTGGCTATAAGATTTTCAGACTTTCTCTCCTTCGCCTCTTTCGCTCCCTCTCGCCAGCCAGCCTCTTGCTCTCCTCACACCCACCATTTCCTCCTTTTTTCTCTTGTTTGTGGTGTCTCCTTCCCCCTCTATCTGTTAAGACTAGACTGGTTCTCCCTCCTGTTAAAGGAAAAATCCACTCATTCCTTTAATTGACTGTGTTAAATAACACTGAGAACAGTTCTTTGAACATATGTTTCATTTTGGCGTTATAACAAGATTGGTAGCAACATGGAACGTCCTTTTGGAAATCTATTGCAGTTGACTACAAAATCCGCAATACTCTCTATGGGCTAGCAAACGTAGCTACACACAATAATACCAAAGACAATATCAGCATGTAACGTAGCTAGTTAGCTGTAAAATCGCCTTAAACTCCATTATCTATTTAGGAGTCGACAATCTCACCAAGTTCAACCTGCACATCAATGTGCCTCAGAGTAGAGTCTGACATTCGCAGCGACAGATATACTTTTAAGGAGATGGGAAATGTTGCCGATGCGTGTCAATGGGCCGCACGGTGCATTCTGGGCTATTCTGGGACAAGCTGCGCTCTCCAAGGAGTGAAGGGGAGTCTATAGGGTGCAAGCTCAACCCAACATTAGCAAACATTTTGTCAACAAGAACTACAACATGACAAGTCTATTCCTAGACGTAAGATTAACTTGCTCTCTGTAATATTGTATCGCTTTTGAATCGTGACCTTATGTACTTTGGAGGAAAATAGGCACGTTTCTCGACATATACACTGACTTTGAGAAGGGATTGCGTGACGATTAGCTTAGCAACCACGTGACACAGCATGACATCGTGAACATGATTGGTCGACAGTCTGCTGGGTGGAGTATTATATGTTCCGTCTTTCATTGGATTCCTCCTTTGTATAATATCTCTGACACCGGCACCATGCACTCTGGACTAAAGAGGCAGACTATTATGACGTGTGCTGGATCCTCCATGAAATGACACATTTCTCCAGGTTGGAATATCACAAAAATATGATCAATGGCTCATTCCAGAGAAGACATCCTCCCGAGTTACGACATTGACCAGTATTGAAATCTGATATGTATGATAGACTGTTTCACACTGTTGTAGAGTGTGTTTAGGTCTCTGGTTCTCCCTCCATTTAAGAGGAGACTGTAGCAGGTTATAGAGTGTGTTTAGGTCTCTGGTTCTCCCTCCATTTAAAAGGAGACTGTAGCAGGTTGTAGAGTGTGTTTAGGTCTCTGGTTCTCCCTCCATTTAAGAGGAGACTGTAGCAGGTTGTAGAGTGTGTTTAGGTCTCTGGTTCTCCCTCCATTTAAGAGGAGACTGTAGCAGGTTGTAGAGTGTGTTTAGGTCTCTGGTTCTCCCTCCATTTAAGAGGAGACTGTAGCAGGTTGTAGAGTGTGTTTAGGTCTCTGGTTCTCCCTCCATTTAAGAGGAGACTGTAGCAGGTTATAGAGTGTGTTTAGGTCTCTGGTTCTCCCTCCATTTAAGAGGAGACTGTAGCAGGTTGTAGTGTGTTTAGGTCTCTGGTTCTCCCTCCATTTAAGAGGAGACTGTAGCAGGTTGTAGAGTGTGTTTAGGTCTCTGGTTCTCCCTCCATTTAAGAGGAGACTGTAGCAGGTTGTAGAGTGTGTTTAGGTCTCTGGTTCTCCCTCCATTTAAGAGGAGACTGTAGCAGGTTGTAGTGTGTTTAGGTCTCTGGTTCTCCCTCCATTTAAGAGGAGACTGTAGCAGGTTGTAGTGTGTTTAGGTCTCTGGTTCTCCCTCCATTTAAGAGGAGACTGTAGCAGGTTGTAGAGTGTGTTTAGGTCTCTGGTTCTCCCTCCATTTAAGAGGAGACTGTAGCAGGTTGTAGTGTGTTTAGGTCTCTGGTTCTCCCTCCATTTAAGAGGAGACTGTAGCAGGTTGTAGTGTGTTTAGGTCTCTGGTTCTCCCTCCATTTAAGAGGAGACTGTAGCAGGTTGTAGAGTGTGTTTAGGTCTCTGGTTCTCCCTCCATTTAAGAGGAGACTGTAGCAGGTTGTAGAGTGTGTTTAGGTCTCTGGTTCTCCCTCCATTTAAGAGGAGACTGTAGCAGGTTGTAGTGTGTTTAGGTCTCTGGTTCTCCCTCCATTTAAGAGGAGACTGTAGCAGGTTGTAGTGTGTTTAGGTCTCTGGTTCTCCCTCCATTTAAGAGGAGACTGTAGCAGGTTGTAGAGTGTGTTTAGGTCTCTGGTTCTCCCTCCATTTAAGAGGAGACTGTAGCAGGTTGTAGAGTGTGTTTAGGTCTCTGGTTCTCCCTCCATTTAAGAGGAGACTGTAGCAGGTTGTAGAGTGTGTTTAGGTCTCTGGTTCTCCCTCCATTTAAGAGGAGACTGTAGCAGGTTGTAGAGTGTGTTTAGGTCTCTGGTTCTCCCTCCATTTAAGAGGAGACTGTAGCAGGTTGTAGAGTGTGTTTAGGTCTCTGGTTCTCCCTCCATTTAAGAGGAGACTGTAGCAGGTTGTAGTGTGTTTAGGTCTCTGGTTCTCCCTCCATTTAAGAGGAGACTGTAGCAGGTTGTAGAGTGTGTTTAGGTCTCTGGTTCTCCCTCCATTTAAGAGGAGACTGTAGCAGGTTGTAGAGTGTGTTTAGGTCTCTGGTTCTCCCTCCATTTAAGAGGAGACTGTAGCAGGTTGTAGAGTGTGTTTAGGTCTCTGGTTCTCCCTCCATTTAAGAGGAGACTGTAGCAGGTTGTAGAGTGTGTTTAGGTCTCTGGTTCTCCCTCCATTTAAGAGGAGACTGTAGCAGGTTGTAGAGTGTGTTTAGGTCTCTGGTTCTCCCTCCATTTAAGAGGAGACTGTAGCAGGTTGTAGAGTGTGTTTAGGTCTCTGGTTCTCCCTCCATTTAAGAGGAGACTGTAGCAGGTTGTAGTGTGTTTAGGTCTCTGGTTCTCCCTCCATTTAAGAGGAGACTGTAGCAGGTTGTAGTGTGTTTAGGTCTCTGGTTCTCCCTCCATTTAAGAGGAGACTGTAGCAGGTTGTAGTGTGTTTAGGTCTCTGGTTCTCCCTCCATTTAAGAGGAGACTGTAGCAGGTTGTAGTGTGTTTAGGTCTTTGGTTCTCCCTCCATTTAAGAGGAGACTGTAGCAGGTTGTAGTGTGTTTAGGTCTCTGGTTCTCCCTCCATTTAAGAGGAGACTGTAGCAGGTTGTAGAGTGTGTTTAGGTCTCTGGTTCTCCCTCCATTTAAGAGGAGACTGTAGCAGGTTGTAGTGTGTTTAGGTCTCTGGTTCTCCCTCCATTTAAGAGGAGACTGTAGCAGGTTGTAGTGTGTTTAGGTCTCTGGTTCTCCCTCCATTTAAGAGGAGACTGTAGCAGGTTGTAGTGTGTTTAGGTCTCTGGTTCTCCCTCCATTTAAGAGGAGACTGTAGCAGGTTGTAGTGTGTTTAGGTCTCTGGTTCTCCCTCCATTTAAGAGGAGACTGTAGCAGGTTGTAGTGTGTTTAGGTCTTTGGTTCTCCCTCCATTTAAGAGGAGACTGTAGCAGGTTGTAGTGTGTTTAGGTCTCTGGTTCTCCCTCCATTTAAGAGGAGACTGTAGCAGGTTGTAGAGTGTGTTTAGGTCTCTGGTTCTCCCTCCATTTAAGAGGAGACTGTAGCAGGTTGTAGTGTGTTTAGGTCTCTGGTTCTCCCTCCATTTAAGAGGAGACTGTAGCAGGTTGTAGTGTGTTTAGGTCTCTGGTTCTCCCTCCATTTAAGAGGAGACTGTAGCAGGTTGTAGAGTGTGTTTAGGTCTCTGGTTCTCCCTCCATTTAAGAGGAGACTGTAGCAGGTTGTAGAGTGTGTTTAGGTCTCTGGTTCTCCCTCCATTTAAGAGGAGACTGTAGCAGGTTGTAGAGTGTGTTTAGGTCTCTGGTTCTCCCTCCATTTAAGAGGAGACTGTAGCAGGTTGTAGTGTGTTTAGGTCTCTGGTTCTCCCTCCATTTAAGAGGAGACTGTAGCAGGTTGTAGTGTGTTTAGGTCTCTGGTTCTCCCTCCATTTAAGAGGAGACTGTAGCAGGTTGTAGAGTGTGTTTAGGTCTCTGGTTCTCCCTCCATTTAAGAGGAGACTGTAGCAGGTTGTAGAGTGTGTTTAGGTCTCTGGTTCTCCCTCCATTTAAGAGGAGACTGTAGCAGGTTGTAGAGTGTGTTTAGGTCTCTGGTTCTCCCTCCATTTAAGAGGAGACTGTAGCAGGTTGTAGTGTGTTTAGGTCTCTGGTTCTCCCTCCATTTAAGAGGAGACTGTAGCAGGTTGTAGAGTGTGTTTAGGTCTCTGGTTCTCCCTCCATTTAAGAGGAGATTGTGGCAGGTTGTAGAGTGTGTTTAGGTCTCTGGTTCTCCCTCCATTTAAGAGGAGACTGTAGCAGGTTGTAGAGTGTGTTTAGGTCTCTGGTTCTCCCTCCATTTAAGAGGAGACTGTAGCAGGTTGTAGAGTGTGTTTAGGTCTCTGGTTCTCCCTCCATTTAAGAGGAGACTGTAGCAGGTTGTAGAGTGTGTTTAGGTCTCTGGTTCTCCCTCCATTTAAGAGGAGACTGTAGCAGGTTGTAGTGTGTTTAGGTCTCTGGTTCTCCCTCCATTTAAGAGGAGACTGTAGCAGGTTGTAGAGTGTGTTTAGGTCTCTGGTTCTCCCTCCATTTAAGAGGAGACTCATTTGAATGGCGTAATGCCTCAGTGGTCTCATGCTGTAGGCCTGCTGATAATGGACAGGTCATTTCCCCCATTGAGGACAGTAATGTATTTTCACAGCACAGCCCATTAGTTACAAACAACATCAAACCAACATCGGAGACAAAAACACAAGCTGAAGATTGTCTTGGTCCTGCTGGTATTGTGTGCTCTAGATAGTTCCCCATGAAGCCATAAGGGATGGAGTTGTCTTGGTCCTGCTGGTATTGTGTGCTCTAGATAGTTCCCCATGAAGCCATAAGGGATGGAGTTCTCTTGGTCCTGCTGGTATTGTGTGCTCTAGATAGTTCCCCATGAAGCCATAAGGGATGGAGTTCTCTTGGTCCTGCTGGTATTGTGTGCTCTAGATAGTTCCCCATGAAGCCATAAGGGATGGAGTTGTCTTGGTCCTGCTGGTATTGTGTGCTCTAGATAGTTCCCCATGAAGCCATAAGGGATGGAGTTGTCTTGGTCCTGCTGGTATTGTGTGCTCTAGATAGTTCCCCATGAAGCCATAAGGGATGGAGTTGTCTTGGTCCTGCTGGTATTGTGTGCTCTAGATAGTTCCCCATGAAGCCATAAGGGATGGAGTTGTCTTGGTCCTGCTGGTATTGTGTGCTCTAGATAGTTCCCCATGAAGCCATACGGGATGGAGTTGGTATCATTCTAACAGGGTGTTTCTTTTTTGGTCTTGCAGAAATTGCCAGGCACTTTCGATTCGGTAGCCAGGAAGACGCCCATGAATTTTTACGCTACACCATCGATGCCATGCAGAAAGCCTGTCTGAACGGCTACCCCAAGTAAGTTTGTCAAGTCATCGAGTGAAGGACATTAATTATACCTCACTGAAATGAATGTGGGTGTTCAGAAAGCCTCATTCTGTCATTTTTGGATGATTCTTTTTCTGTAATGTATTTCTCTCTCTGGGTCGTAGGTTAGACCGGACGACACAGGCCACCACATTGGTCCACCAGATATTTGGAGGTTACCTCAGGTCGCGAGGTACAGCTTTCAATCTACTATATTGCACAGTTGGTCAATTCCATTTCAATTCCAGTCAATTCAGGAACTACACTGAAATTCCAATTCTCTTGGAACTGGAATTTGTACTTTCTGAGCTGACTGGAATTCAAAATGAATTGATCCCAACCCTGCTACATCGATAAACTACTTTTTAAGGCATATTGGTGAATTGCCTTAGTGGATTAATTATATATTTTTCTCTTTCAGTTAAGTGTTCCATTTGCAAAAGTGTGTCGGACACGTACGACCCTTACTTGGACATTGCTGTGGAGATTCGAGTAAGTCTCTTGCTTACTTTAAAAGTATCTTCCTCCTGTCCTTGAATAATTCACAAGCACAGATCTAATCAATCGATCACATTTATCCAGATACCTAAAACCCCAAAGAGCAAGCAATGCAGATGTAGAAGCCCATTGGCTAGGAAAAACTCCCTAGGCAGAAACCTAGGAAGAATGGGACTTATAAATTCTTGTCAGATCGGTGGTCCTATTGATTTATCCCTCGGCCAGAATAAAGAGTTAATTGATGTGTGTTTGCTGTCACAAAGGAATTCAGCTGATGACTATTTGGTTTCATGCCTGTGTTGAGTGGTCTTCCGTCTGTCCTTTTCAGCAAGCAGCAAATATCGTCCGAGCCCTGGAGCTCTTTGTCAAGCCCGACGTGTTGAGTGGAGAGAACGCCTACATGTGTGCCAAGTAAGTTCTGAGTAATGATGATGTCACTTCTAACACACTGATATTGTAGACGTACACAAGGCCCACATTAGTGTTATAGACGTTTTATAAACAACACACTTACACTTTATCAGGTGTAAGAAGAAAGTTCCGGCAACAAAGCGATTCACAGTCCACCGAACGTCCAATGTTCTGACCCTGTCTCTCAAGAGGTTTGCCAACTTCAGTGGAGGAAAAATCACCAAGGTAAACCTCTCGCAACAATAGTCATTACTCTGTTTAAAAATGCTGTTTCAGTGCAACAGTTCTCACCCTAACTGGGTCGTAGTCCGTAGGGCACCATTGCAAAACGCTTTGCAAGGAAACATATATATATATATTTTTTTTTTTACAAATTCAGGAAGTTCCTCCCCATTAAAAAAAAATAATAATAATTAGCTCCCTACTGAACATGCCCCTGATGCTTATCTCGCCTGTGTTTTTGTTAGGACGTTGGCTACCCAGAGTTCCTGAACATCCGCCCCTACATGTCTCAGAGCACGGGCGACCCGGTCATGTACGGCCTCTATGCTGTCCTGGTGCATTCTGGTTACAGCTGTCATGCAGGCCACTACTACTGCTATGTCAAGGTAAGGACTCTGATGGTAGGCCTGAGATGGAACATTTGAGATAGATTTTGTTTGGAAGTCTCAAGGATAATTTACGTTTAGATTTATTGTCGCTGTTCTATCAGAACAGTATATTTGTTATCCTGTTAATCTGTGTTTAGTCTCTACTGTGGGATGTCCCTTCACTTTATTTAGAAAAGCCCATTTATTTTTCCGTTGTCTGAGCAGGCCAGCAACGGGCAATGGTACCAGATGAATGACTCGATGGTCCATTCCAGTAACATCAAAGTAGTCCTCAATCAGCAAGCCTACGTCCTATTCTACCTGAGGTAAGACGTTAACAATATAGTTACCAGACCTGGGTTAAATACAGATGTCTGACAAGTTCAAATACCTTTCACATTGAGACCTTATTCAAGTGAGCCCTGAAAGTGTTTACGCTAGAGTTTACTCTGTTACGTTTTACGTGACATTTGAGTCATTTAGCAGACACTCTTATCTAGAGCAACTTACAGTAGCTGGTCCCCCGTGGGAATCGAACCAACAACCCTTGTGTTGAAAGCGCCATGATCTACCAACTGTTAGAACTATTCCATTGGTTCCATTCTACACGGCAAGCTAGATCAAGTATCTATTGCTGGTCTGATGATTAATAGCGACTGATTGCAGTAGTAGCTAGTAACCATACATATTGACCATACCTGCTCTTTGCCCATTAGGATCCCAGAGACCAAGAAGAACGTGGATGGCCAGATTACCAAGCAGGGAATGGGGAAGAACGTAGCGATGTCAGAGCAGTTCAGGAAGACCAACCTCAACAGACCCCTGTCCTCTCCGCAGGTCACCAAGGTATGGGACAGACTGGCAGAACGGTCCATCAGAATGTTTGAAAACAATACGGTATGAATAGACTTGCTGCCTTCGATGTGATAATTTTATTGTCCATTTGCATGGAAATCAATACAATACAGGACGGTTCAAATAAGGACACATGAACTATACTGTCCTTACACAATGTAATATACCACTGTTTAGTAGCCTGATGGCTGATGAGATGAAGCTGGCCTTACACCATAATTAAGCATTAAGGCTTGGGGGCGTGTGGTATATGGCTAATATACCACGGCTAAGGGCTGTTCTTACGCACGACGCACCGTAGAGTGCCTGGACACAGCCCTTGGCCGTGGTATATTCACCATATACCACAAACCCGAGGTGCCTTATTGCTATTATAAACTGGTTACCAATGTAATTAGAGCAGTAAAAAAAGACACGTTTTGTTATACCCTTTGTATACTGTCTGATATACCACGGCTGTCAGCCAATCAGTATTCAGGGCTCGTACCACCCAGTTAATAATATACATTATACCACTGTTCAGTAGCCTGATGGCTGATGAGATGAAGCGGGCCTTACACCATGTAATATACATTATACCACTGTTCAGTAGCTTGATGTAAGCATTGTAAATAAGCATTTCACTGTAAGGTCTATACCTGTTTTGTTTGGCGTATGTGACAAATACATTTAGATTTGATGGCTGATGAGATGAAGCTGGCTCTACCTCTTTGTTCTGAACCTGGGGACTTTGTATCGCCTCCTGGATGTCTTGTATGGAGTGTTGTCCCAAGGCTTGGTCACTGAAACATGTCTCTTTCACTGCAGAAACTGGACCCTTTCCAGCTGCGTAAGATTCAGTCCGTGGAGGGCGGCCTGGGCATACCCGTGTCTAGGAACGGCTCCAACGGCTCCCAGCAGCCCAACAAGATGTCCAACGGGACGTCGTCCTCCGCCCACGCCCCCACCAGGATACCCGGCGGACCCATGCTGATCGAAGAGCCCTTCAAGAAGCTGAAGAAGCCCTGTTTTCCTCAGCAGCCCCAGGCGCGCAGCAGCACCCCCGCCCCCTCCAACGGTGTGGGCAGCAGGTCGGACGGCGGAGACCGGAGGCACGGGAACCAAGGAGCCAGGGGCCTGGCCGCATCTACCTCACTCAAGTCCCTGTCAGACTCCTCCTCGGCAGACACCTCCGACTCAAAGGTACAGCACTAGTTAAAATATATTATCAATTGTATTGGACGGGCAGTCTGTCTACTATAACTGCACAAAATGTACCCTTATATAATTGCGGTCACATACAGGATGAAAATGTGCATTTCTCAAACATGCACGTTGTCTTATTTACATGCGCTTCCCTCACTCAGAATGTAATAGTTCCCATTACTCTTTAGCCCAGTCATGTTAATGTTATACAGGATTTACCATACAGATATAAGATGGTCAGTTTGTCTGTATGTCATTGGTTTCTGGTCACGTTATTCATCAGAATCAAATGATTGCTATTGTCATCCAGGATTCCATGGGTACCAAAAGTGCGCCGGTTGGTGGGACGTCCACCCCCCCTAGGAACGTCTCGAACGGCATGGCCTCCCCTGCCAAGAGTGTGGAGCGCGTGGGCACGGAGGAGCAGAAGACAGTCAAGCTAAAACCCCTGGCCCTCAACAACATCACATCTTCACCCACCAGCACCACGTCTCCCCCGCCCGCCAAGAAATTGGCCCTGTCGGCCAAGAAGGTGAGACTAGAGGCACCGTGAATGGCTCCGTAGCCGCTTACTTGCTGACCAGACTGCACGCGCGCAAGTTGATTTTATACACCGACACCTGATGCAATCAGGACACGCAGGTTGAAATGGCTAAACAAACTCTGGACCAATTATATTAATTTGGGGACCGTTCGAAAAGCATTAAACATTTATTGCAATTTAGCTAGCTTGCTATTGCTAGCTAATTTGTCCTGGGATATAAACATTGGGTTGTTATTTTACCTGAAATGCACAAGGTCTACTACTCCGACAATAATCCAAGGATAAAACGGTAGACCAAATTCATTTCTAGTCATCTTTCCTTCAGGCTTCTTTTTCTTCTTTGGACTTTATATGGCGGTTGGCAATCAACTTTAAGGTGCATTACCACAACCGACTGGAGTGTGGACCTCAATTAATCTTTCAGTCACCCACGTGGGTATATGCTCCTAAAAACCAATGAGGAGATGGGAGAGGCAGGACTTGAAGCGCGTCGAGCATCACAATTAGAACCAATTTCTATTTTAGCACCTGGCTACGCAGACGCTCGCGAGCAGTGTGGGTGCAATGATTGAATGCATGTGTACATTTATGCAACGCTCGCACATGAGACACGTCTGGTCAGCATGTTAGCCACTACAGCGCTGTCGGGGCAAGCCAGTACTCACTACTGTGAGAGAGGTTTGTGTCCGATTTTAAAACGAAGACACTGTCTCTGATTGTAAACGCCTTGTGGATAAATTTGCCAGTCTTCGATTGACGGTGGATCTTTGTCGCAGATGTAACAGGAAGTAGTATGTTGCGTCTGTTTTTAAAGCTCTCTGGTGCAAGTAAGCACTGGCTCACACAGATGGCGCGACACTGGAAAATAGGCTTGGCCTAATCATAGTTTAGTAGTCTTTATAGTTAGGGCCCTGTCTTTTGGTTAATCATGTCACATGACATGTAGTTCAACCTTTTTTAAATTTAAAGCTGTTTCATCAAACTATCCTTTTTTTAACGTCAGATGGTCCAGCACCATCTTCAGACAATTGTGTACATTTTTTGGTTCTGGAAAAGGCTTAAAATTAAGGTTAAAATCCAGGTCATGTGACAACCTAAACACAGGGCCCTATTTAGTCTATCAGCAATACAGCTGCTTTCCCTGGTCTTTGCCTTAGAAGCATGTAGTGTCTTTGTTGCCTGCTGCCTTCCTTCCCTTCACCTCTATCCCCAACTCTTAAAAATTTGCTGTGTTCGATATTATCCTATCAAATTGATTGTATGACAATTGGATCTGTTGTAGTCTACTGTAAAACTAGTACACTGTTCCTATTCTCCTATCAAATCAACCAACTAGTCTACTGTCAGACTAGGGCTGGGCGATATGGATCAAATATCATATTTTACAGTATTTTATGAATAATTGTTTTTAAATAATAGATCTAAATATGCTTTGAGTAGTTCATGACCCTAGGGTAGCAACACACATAAGTAATTTCAATTTCTCCATTTATACCATTCAATCCACCTCCACACTGTGCCTGCCACGCAGCATGATATGGGCAAATAATATAGACCTAGTGAACTGTTGGAATATAGTGGGCAGCACCGTGAATACGTTGTTTTGACATGACCATGAATGAATAAACCAGGGAGGAATTATTTACAGGGTAGGAACCAGTGTTGGTCAGTGTTTCCAGGTGACCCGAATTAGATGTTACATTACATGTTTTCTTACTTCATGTATCTAGCTAGCTAACATTTATGCTTTGCCTATTCCTCTCTGATAAGCATGTTTGTGCAATGGTATCTTATCTAGGCATGCACTGGCACTAGTCAGTATTAGCTAGCTACGTTTGCTAAATGTACTAACTAGCGATTTAGCATTAGCGACTAACAAATTATTTTAGCAACACCTTGCTAAGAAAAGACAAACTAGCAAATAGTAAGATACACAAACGAATAGTGTATAGAACGCTTGTGGACAGCAGGGGGTGTGACTCAAATCATATTTTGTCACATGCGCTGAATACTACAGGTGTAGTCCTTACAGGGAAATGCTTACTTAAAAGCCCTTAACTAACAATGCAGTTTTAAGATTAAAAAATAAATAATTACTAAATAAACTGAAGTTAACAATAAATATAAACATGAAAAAAAGAAAATAGAGAAAACAAATAATTAAAGAGCAACAATAAAATGACAGTAACGAGGCTATATACAGGGGGTAACGGTACAATGTCAATTTGGGGGGGGGGGGCACAGGTTGAGGTAAAGGTAATATGTAGGTAGAGGTGAAGTGACTATTCCCAGGGTCCTTAGCTTAGTGGTGAGCTTTGAGGGCACTATGGTGTTGTAGTCAATGAATAGCATTCTCACGTAGGTGTTCCTTTTGTCCAGGTGCGAAAGGGCAGTGTTGAATGCAATAGATTGCGTAATCTCTGGCTCTGTTGAGGCGGTATGCAAATTGGAGTGGGTCTAGGATTTCTGGGATAATGGTGTTGATGTGAGCTGTTACCAGCCTTTCAAAGCACTTCATGGCTACCGATGTGAGTGCTACGGATCGGTTGTCATTTAGGCAAGTTACCTTGGTGTTCTTGGGCACAGGGACTATGGTGGTCTGCTTGAAACATGCAGGTATTGCAGACTCGGTCAGGGACAGGTTGAACATATCAGTGAAGCCACTTGCCTGTTGGTTAGCACATACTTGGAGTACACGTCCTGGTAATCCGTCTGGCCTTGTGAATGTTGACTTGTTTAAAGGTCTTACTCACATTGACTGCGGCGAGCGTGATCATACAGTCGTCCGGAACAGCTGGTGCTCTCATGCATGCGTCAGTGTTGCTTGTCTCAAGGTGTTCGTAGAAGTCATTTAGCTTGTTTGGTAGGCTTGTGTCACTGGGCAGCTCGTGGCTGTGCTTCCCTTTGCAGTCCATAATAGTTTGCAAGCCCTGCCACATCCGATGAGTGTCGGAGCCTGTGTAGTTGGATTCAATCTTAGTCCTGTATTGATGCTTTCGTTGCCTGTTTGATGGTTCGTCGGAGGGTATAGCGATATTTCTTATAAGATTCCGGGTTAGAGTCCCGCTCCTTGAAAGCAGCAGCTCTACCCTTTAGCTCAGTGCGGATGTTGCCTGTAATCCATGGCTTCTGGTTGGGGTATTTATGTACGGTCACTGTGGGGACGACATCATCGATGCAGCAGGGGACTGATGTGGTGTACTCCAATGCCATAGGAAGAATCCCGGAACATATTCCAGTCTGCTAGCAAAAAAGTCCTGTTGCTTAGCATCTGCGTCATCTGACCACTTCCGTATTGAGCGAGTCGCAGGTACTTCCTGCTTTTAGTTTTTGCTTGTAAGCCGGAATCAGGAGTTAGAGTTCATAGAGTTTTGGTCAGATTTGCCAAATGGAGGGCGAGGAAGAGCTTTGTATGTGTCTCTGTGTGTGGAGTAAAGGTAATCTGTAGTCTATATAGTTTTTCTCTGGTTGCACATATAAAATGCTGGTAGAAAATGCGGTAAAACGGATTTAAGTTTCCCTACATTAACCTCTCTGGGACGCAATCGTCCCACCTGGCCAATAGCCAGGAAAAATACAGAGCGCCATATTCAAATAAAATTATATAAATCAAACTTTCATTAAATCACACATGTAAGATACCAAATTAAAGCTACACTCGTTGTGAATCCAGCCAACATGTCAGATTTCAAAAAGGCTTTTTGGCAAAAGCATAAGATGCTATTATCTGATGATAGCACAACAGTAAACAAAGAGTACCATATTTCAACACTGCAGGCACAACACAAAACGCAGAAATAGAAATATAATTCATGCCTTTGACGAACTTCTTTTGTTGGCACTCCAATATGTCCCATAAACATCACAAATGGTCCTTTTGTTCGATTAATTCCGTCTATATATCCAAAATGTCAATTTATTTGGCGCGTTTCTTCCAGAAAAACACAGCTTCCAACTTGCGCAACGTCACTACAAAATATATCAAAAGTTACATGTAAACTTTACCAAAACATTTCAAACTACTTTTGTAATACAACGTTAGGTATTTTTAAACGTTAATAATCAATCAAATTGAAGACGGGATGATCTGTGTTGAATACAAAAAGAAAACAAATTGACGCAACTTTTCTGGTAATGTGCCTCTCTCAAACAATTTACTTCAAGTGACCCTCATTTAAGATGGCCGTACTTCTTCATTACACAAAGAAAAAACCTCAACCAATTTCCAAAGACTGGTGACATCCAGTGGAAGCGGTAGGAACTGCAAACAAGTCCCTTAGAAATCTGGTGTCCCAATGAAAACAGTGACCTAAAAAAAAAAAACTGAAGGGTTTGTCCTCGGGGTTTTGCCTGCTACAAGTTCTGTTATACTCACAGACATGATTCAAACAGTTTTAGAAACTTCAGAGTGTTTTCTATCCAAATCTAATAATATGCATATCTTATATTCTGGGGATGAGTAGCAGGCAGTTGAATTTGGGCATGCTATTTATCCAAAAGTGAAAATGCTGCCCCCTACCCCGAAGAAGTTAAGTGTGCCGGAGTGCCGTCTCTGAATGAGGATTTTCTTGTTTGCTTATGGCCTTATACAGCTTGTTGAGTGCGGTCTTAGTTCCAGCATCGGTTTGTGGTGGTAAATAGACAGCAACGAAAAATATAGATGAGAACTCTCTTGTTAGATAGTGTGGTCTACAGTTTATCATGAGATACTCCACCTCAGTCAAGCAAAACATTGAGTCTTCATTAATATTAGATTCCGTGCACCAGCTGTTATTGCCAAATAGACACAGACGTCCACCACTTGTCTTAACGGAGGCAGCTGTTGTCTCTTGCCGATGCACGGAAAACCCAGCCAGCTCTATGCAAGGTTGTAGTCGGCGCATGTGACTAATAAAATTTGAATTTGTAAGTCGCTCTGGATAAGAGCGTCTGCTAAATGACTTAAATGTAAATGTAATTTGTTACCATTTCGTCATTCATCCACATCTCAGTGAAACATAAGATATTCCAGTTTAATCTCCCGTTGATAGGATAGTCTTGATCGGAATTAATCCAGTTTATTATCCAATGATTGCACGTTGGAAAATAAAACTGATGGTAGGGGCGGGTTACCCACTCGTCGGATTCTTACAAGGCACCCCGACCTACGGCCCCTATATCTCTCTCTTCTTCATGCGAATTACGTGGATTTGGGCCTTGTTGGGTGTCTGAAGTAAATCCTTAGCGTCAGCCTAGTTAAAGAAAAAAAACTTTGTCCAGTACGAGGTGAGTAATCACTGTTCTGATATCCAGAAGCTCTTTTCGGCCGTATGAGACGGTGGCAGAAACATTATGTACAAAATAAGTTAAAAATAACGCAAATTGGTTTGGAGCCCGTAAAATGGCAGCCATCTCTTCCGGCACCATTAGTATTAAACTCAAGTAGCGAAAGGAGTAAACTATAAAAACATACATTTTACGTGCTGGAGTTGAGTACCACATTTTAACAAACCAAACATGGACATGGTTATAGAAGGTAAAGTAAAAGCTCAAACCGCTCTGTGCATCAATACCGGTGTGTATATGGTATACCGCCCAGCCCTATGCAAGACTAGTACACGTCTGTGTTCTTTTTCTCTTGTCTTACTAACCACATACTCCAGTACAGGTCTCTCCAACCTTGTTCTTGGAGAGATACTGTCCTGTAGGTTTTCACTCAACCCTAATCTAGCACACCTGATTCTAATAATTAGCATGTTGATAAGCTGAATCAGGTTAGTAACAACTGGGGTTGAATTGAAAAGCTGGAGTGAGAACCTACAGGACAGTATCTCCAGGAAGGGTAGACAGCCCTGTATTAGTAGTCGCCTCTTTTTACAATGTTTTGTCTCTTTTTGTTTCAGTTCCAATTATTTTCTTCTAACCATTTCTAACTCTTCTCTGCCATACCATCCTCTCCTGTTTTTCTCTCTCCCTTGTTAATTTGTTCTTCCATCCGTCTTTACAATGATTCCTTCCTCCTTATTTGATCATCCCTCCTTTTTTGTCACGTTCATGGCAATTTTCTTTTAGACCACCAAGTTTTTATTTTTGTCGATAACTGCAGGCCAGTCGCAGCCGGAGTCCGAGCAGCACTGAGGCTCAACACCCCCACCTGCCACGCCATCCGTCCAGTGACCGCACGCATCCTGCTCAACTTAACAACCTCACCTCCACCTCACCCACTCACAGTCACAGGTACGAACCGCACCACGTCCCCCCTCAACAGACCGCACACAGCATTGTGTCCAGTTAGGCACAAAACAGGAGAACTATTTGAAACAGTACCACCCTGTTTTACTCTATCTGAGTTTGTCCAATTTAGAGACACTGCATTCTGTTTCCCTTTCAAAGCAGTTTGTTACGGTATGCTCTACTGAACATTACCCAGTTCACACTGGTTTACTGTCCCATTGGTGAACTTTTGAAGCAATACATAAGACTATACATTGTGTACAATATTTTGCTGGATGGTTTGAATTTCTCCTATTTTGTTCTTGAACATTTTCTTCTTGTTCCCCTCTCAGGGTTGGTCCATTCCATTCACCCAAACTGCAATCTCCACCCGCAGCCCACCATGTCCACTCAGGCATCCCATCTAAGCATCAGAGTCCCCAGAAATCAAACTCCACCCTCTCTCCAAAAACCAATGGGCTTCAGACCCACCTTCCAAAGAGCCCTAAACCTACCAAGACCCCCAGTCTGTCAGCGCCTGGCCCAAGCAGTTCCGCCACCTCCTTAAAGAAGAAAAAGAAGAAACGGCGTCACTCTGAGATGGAAGGCGGAGAGCGAGAGCCAGCACTGGCCTACGTCATCCCAGACATCCCCGCTGAGCCCGAACTGATCGAACCGGCCAGTGAGAGGAAGAGGAGGAAAAGGAGAAAGAAGAGGAAGAGGGAGGAAGAGGATGGAGATACAGCCGAGAACCACAGGGTAAGGGCTCAGTCTCATCTGGAGGCTTCACCGCCGGCCCAAGAGGAGGACTGGTGTCAGGGGGGATCATGGCGACTCAGCCCCCCTGACAAAAGAGCCCTGGAACAACCAAAGCAGCCCCATCCCCAGCCTGAGAGTAAGCTCCAGTTGGTTCCAGTGGTTCTCCAGTGTGACGTGAATCAAGGAGAGCAGAGTGTGGACACTGTGACCATGATGAAGAGGAGGAGGAGGAAGAAGAAAAGGAGATTGGAGGAGGGACCGGAGGAAGCGACATCAACACGTTCTGTTTCAGAAAGGTCACTTTGAGATGTTATTGTGATATTCCAGCTAGAAAACGTAGATGCATTAGAGTACTATTATTTGTCTGTTTGGTCATGTAGCTTTAGACCTGCAGCAGGAAACATTTCAGTTAAAAGGTCCAACGCATCAAAAAGTAAATAATACTTACAGTACCAGTCAAAAGTTTGGACACACCTACTCATTCAAGGGTTTTTCTTGATTTTTACAATTTTCTACATTGTAGAATAATAGTGAAGACATACTAGTGAAGACATGTACTCTATGAAATAATACATATGGAATCATGTAGTAACCCAATGTTTTTTAAACAAATCTAAATATATTTGTGGTTCTTCAAATTAGCCATCCATTGCTGTGTTTCTTGGCCTAAGCAAGTCTCTTCTTATTATTGGTGTCCTTTAGCAGTGGTTGCTTTGGAGCAATTTGACCATGAAGACCTGATTCACATGGTCTCCTCTTAACAGTTGATGTTGGGATGTGTCTGTTACTTGAACTCTGAAGCATTTATTTGGGCTGCAATTTCTGAGGCTGGTAACTCAAATGAACTTATCCTCTGCAGCAGAGGTAACTCTGGGTCTTCCATTCCTGTGGCGGTCCTCATGAGAGCCAGTTTCATCATAGTGGTTTTTGCGACTGCACTTTAAGAAACTGTAAAAGTTCTTGAAATGTTCCTGATTGACTGACCTTCATGTCTTAAAGTAATGATGGACTGTTTCTCTTTGCTTATTTGAGCTGTTCTTGCCAAAATATGAACTTGGTCTTTTACCAAATAGGGCTATCTTCTGTATGCACCCCTACCTTGTCACAACAAAACTGATTGGCTCAAACACATTGAGGAAAGATATTCCACAAATGTAACTTTTAACAAGGCACACCTGTTAATTGAAATATATTCCAGTTGACTACCTCATAAAGCTGGTTGAGAGAATGCCAAGAGTATGCAAAGCTGTCATCAAGGCAACGGGTGGCTACTTTGAAGAATGTCAAATCCGCCCCCAAAAAGATTTAACACCTTTTTGGGGGGGGGTTACTACATGATTCCATATTTGTTATTTCATAGTTTTAATGTATTCACTATTTTACGATGTGGAAATAAAGAAAATCCCTGAAGTGAGTATGTGTCCAAACTTTTGGACTGGTACTTATATATATATCTTAAGGCTGTGATGCAAGATATTAGCTAAATGTATTGGAAGCAACATATAGCATGTATCACTGGGTCAAACCTACCCTGACCAATATGGAATCTTACATGGGAGATATAGGTGAAAATACAACCAAATGTCCAGTTTCTTTGCACATTGACACGTTAAAAATAGAAATATGTTTTTTTGTACCGTAGTTCTGGGATGAAGGACACGGTTGTTGAAAACGGCGCTGGGGATTCTACTGCGCCAAAGAAGTTAAAAAAGCGCAGGCTAAAAGAAGAGGTGAAACAGTGGGAGGAAAGCAGACGTTGTTGCTTCGACGACCAGAGGAGCGACACTGAAGCAGCGGAGGCCCTTCCTAAGAAGGGCACCGTGGAGAGCACCGGTAGACCCCCACACCACACACTGCTGCATTGACTGAAGCCAACAGTCCAGTCTTACACATTTTTACCATAACCTATTTGGCAAAACTTTTCTAAACTCATACTCTAATATGGTTTCAGGACTTGAACTCCTGTGGGCAATATCTCTTGATTAGGCTCTATCCTTGTTTTGCATTATGTAAATGATGTATACATTATTACATTTTCCAGGGCTCACATTTTTGTTTTATTTTGGCTCTTTTTGTTGCATCTGCAAATGTTACGTTTTTTTCTGGATTAAAAAAGGGGCGTGGCAATGAGCGCGGGCGGCCCCACCCTCCTGGCTTTGTCGCTGGAAAAAAGCAGTCCGCCGGTTTCCTACAATTCTACAGTTTTACAGTTTTCCTTTTAATGAAGTTTACTGTGATTCCATGCGTTTTGTCATGGTTACTGCTGTTCATTTGCTCAAACATAATGCACAATGCTGCTAAATTAATTGTTTTGGGAATTTTAATTTCTTCCTTACTGTCGAGCTTTTATTTTGGTGCTTGTTAGTTCTCAAAGATGATATTATATAAAACTACAGGTCCATTATCTTCACTAGCTACTTTATATCTGGTTTTAGTTGTCCCTGGTTGTGAATGTTTCACCTCACTCTACTCCTCCCCCCCACCACCATAGCTGGAGTGATCGTGTGGGACAGCCAGGTTAAGGATGGCTACAAGCGCTCCAAGGCCCCCGCTGCAGAAGCAGCAGAGGGTGGGCCTGGGGATGTCCCCCGCCCAGCCCCCATGGTCTGGGATGGCAAGAGGAGTGGTGGAGTGGTTGAGGAGCTCCTGAAGAACTCTTTGGACAAAGCCTATGGAACCCAAGGTGAGATCTAGAACATAAGACATTCTCAAGGTTGCACTTTACCTCCAGTGGAGTCAAGAAATTGTAGTAAAAAGTTGTAGCAAAGTTATGTAGCTAGCTAAGTCTCTCTGGGAGACTAATGGCAGTAGCAGCTCATACCGCTGTTGTGCGTAGCGCTGTAATGACTGAGGGGGGTGGGTGTGTCTAGTCCTCAGCTGGGAGGGAGAGGCATCCGCCATCAGTAGGGATGCCATTGACGACACCCGCGATGCCAGAACCGACACGGTGATTGACGAGTGGGACGAGGACTTTGACAGTGGAAAGGTGAGAGGGCACCCACAGACACACAAGCCCGTGGAAAGCTGTTTTCACATAGTGATCGTTTCAACAGAAGACATTATGTTAAAGGGATACTTTAGTTGTAGCTTGTTTTTGACTTACCTAGGGTGCTGTTTCAATTTTTATCCCGGATATTTAGCAACATCCTGACTCTCCTGGCCTTCCACTAGAGTCCTAGTGGAAACTGAATGCACCAGTTAGCTCTGCATCTAAAGCCTGGGTGAAGGGCTCCTTCTGTTCCTACAACCATGCCTTGGAATGCACCGCTAACTGGTTCTGGAACATGTTACCTCTGGTCTTAACATTTCTTATGTGTGTATGAACAGGTGAAGAAAATGAAAAAGTATAAGCGAGAGAAGAGGAGGAGCGGCAATATCTTCCAGAAGATCCAGGACCGGCGGAGCATGTGGTCGGTCACACCCGGCGCTAAGAAGACCGGCTTTGGATACCGTCACTGAGAGCCAACCAGAATGGATGTTTGGATACAGTCACTGAGAGCCAACCAGAATGGATGTTTGGATACAGTCACTGAGAGCCAACCAGAATGGATGTTTGGCCACATACAGTACAACTGAACTGAAGTGACGACACGTGACGCCACTAACAATGTTACTCTTTTTTGATTGTTTGGCGGTTCATACCCTGATTGCAATACGAGAGACCATGGCCAGTTGACAGAACACACCTTTCGGAGAGATAATGACCATCTTTGATCTGTGCTGGTCTCTTCACTGTAGAACTTACCGCAAGTCTTCCTTTGATGACCGAGTCTGGTGAGCTGACCAACACGGGCTGTGATGTTACCATCGTCAGCCAGGGTTCAGCAACAATGAGTTGACCATTGCTTCTACACCGTTGTCTCAGATGGATATGAAAATATTGTTCCGTCAATGGTGCTCAAGCTGCTCATGGAATATGATGGATTTACCGTACTGTGATGCTGCTGAGCTTCCATCTGTGGTAATAACATGACACTATGTTATGAATTCAGAACAAGTCATGTCAGGAATTCTCATATTTGGACATTTTACATGGTTGGGCTACTCTAGGGGACGGTTCTGGGATTTTCTAGCCGGTATCAAAGGATGTGGCATGTACCATATAGCATTTATCTGTGTGAAAGGAAGAGGTGAGAGATTTTGTATAATGTATGCTAGATAACCCTTACCCATCAGCTAAATGTATTGAAACCTATGAGGGAGACACTTGGGTTGTGTTCAGGTGGGCGAAACGTTCAGAACGTTGAATTATAGTTGTAATGTATAGAGCTGAAATGACTTCCTATAAAAAATCATTCTGTTCTACACAATCTATTTCTCTGAACATTCTAAAATGTTGCAACCAGTGATTTAGTGTATAAAAAAAATTGGGTTGGCAAACGTTGATCGCTGTTCTTGCTGAGTAAAGCAACACTCCCTATACGTTCAATGCATTTTTCCGCAAACGGTGGGTAAAATACAAAAACATACGTAAATGTCATTTACGTGCGTTTACCCTCTACTACACCACTGGTTACAACCGTTGTACTGTTGCAGACTTAGGGATCTGCAGACTGGGCGATCTGCAGGACAGTGGGCCAATAGAGGTGAATGCTCTGAATACTGTTCTCCTGACTCATATGGCCTATTCTGTATGTGAAGACGTGTGGTGACCATCTCGCGCTTATCACCATCAGCACAATCACCAAGTCACCTTTAAAAGATCCGAAACATGAACAGGACCGCAGATGGTGAAACCATCATAACTGATTTGTTTAATCCCATCCTCTCTCTTAGTTTGTCCGAATGATTGATACTTTTATGCTTTTATGTTTTCTAATTCTGTGTGATTTCTTTGCCACAATGCCTTCTTGGTATGTTCTACATGCCTTCTTGGTATGTTCTACATGCCTTCTTGGTATGTTCTACATGCCTTCTTGGTATGTTCTACATGCCTTCTTGGTATGTTCTACATGCCTTCTTGGTATGTTCTACATGCCTTCTTGGTATGTTCTACATGCCTTCTTGGTATGTTCTACATGCCTTCTTGGTATGTTCTACATGCCTTCTTGGTGTGTTCTACATGCCTTCTTGGTGTGTTCTACATGCCTTCTTGGTGTGTTCTACATGCCTTCTTGGTGTGTTCTACATGCCTTCTTGGTGTGTTCTACATGCCTTCTCGGTGTGTTCTACATGCCTTCTCGGTGTGTTCTACATGCCTTCTCGGTGTGTTCTACATGCCTTCTCGGTGTGTTCTACATGCCTTCTCGGTGTGTTCTACATGCCTTCTCGGTGTGTTCTACATGCCTTCTCGGGTGTTCTACATGCCTTCTCGGTGTGTTCTACATGCCTTCTCGGTGTGTTCTACATGCCTTCTCGGTGTGTTCTACATGCCTTCTCGGTGTGTTCTACATGCCTTCTCGGTGTGTTCTACATGCCTTCTCGGTGTGTTCTACATGCCTTCTCGGTGTGTTCTACATGCCTTCTCGGTGTGTTCTACATGCCTTCTCGGTGTGTTCTACATGCCTTCTCGGTGTGTTCTACATGCCTTCTCGGTGTGTTCTACATGACTTGATGAAACTGACCCACTGTGGCTGCTGCTGACACATTTACATATTCTGATTGTACTCTTATTTTACAAGCATGAATTTGGAGGGGGAAACAGTCACATGCCTGTCCCAAGCAGACAAAAGGCCTCCATCTTTAGTTTAATCTTGTTGATTATTGTATGCATGATGGTGGTATTTGAAGTTTCCTGTTTCAGAATATTCAGTTATGCATCCCTAATGGTTTGTTTTTGTTTTCCTGGGGGAATTGAATTTGACGGTTCTGAAGATGATGTCATTTGGTAGATGTGTCAGAATAGAAAAATGTCATGGTCGATTTAACACCAAGTGATGCTGGAATATGAATTGCCCCTACATCAGCTAATTGCAAAGTTCATAGGCGGATGTCTACCCCCAGGTCAAGTTGGGGACTGTAACGATAATGTCAAGGCTTTGCCTGTTTGTAACACCACATAATCCACCTTTTTAATGTATTAGACATATCATTGTTTCATCTGCTTTCTAATCCATTTGCTCTCCTTTCTGGTAAATCGTACCATTCTGTTTTGCAAAAGAGAATGAGTGATTCTGGGTGGGTGGGTTGTATTGGGAACTTTTTTTCAACCCTAGACATCTACAGTAGGTCATGAGTGGAGCTAATTGCTCATCTCTTCTGCTTGTTATTCCCAAAATGTCAAGTTCCTGGTCTCTAACTAAAAGTTGGGTTGGTGACCATCGTTTAGTAATGCTCCATCACCAGTGGAGTCCAGCTTTGTTGTGCATCATGTGTTTTCTGAATGAATTTTGGGCCTCAATATGAACCAACAGTTCTTTCTTTGTGTTCCAGCCCAGATAAAGAGTTACATGTAGGCTGGTCCCAGATCTGTTTGTGTGGTTTGGCCAACACCTATGGCCATTGTAAATGTTGTAAATGCAGCACAGACATCTGGGGCCAGGCTAGATGACATGCGTTGCCCCAGGCATTGTTAGTTTGACGTTGATGTATATGCTATTAGTACATGATCATTGTCTCAATCTGTACTCTCTCTATGCAAATCACCCACAGACAGTCCAACTAACTGGTCATCTGGAACATCCCCCAACCTTACAACCCTCATGTACAACCAACCTTCTAGCCAAGTCCACATTTTATTACACCCCACCACCATGTTTATCCTGAGGAGGCTGTTTTCTACAAGTAGATTTGGGGGGGGGGGGGTTGGGAGGGTGAAAACATGGGATCTTCCACTTTATCTGGGCACCGATTTTGATAAATAGATCATGAATGATAGTCATTAAACAAACCCGCTTTGCCAGTGTAGAAGATTGTACAGTCCACCTGGTGTTTCCCATGCTTTCCCCGTCATCCCTGCGTAGACCTAGCCTCGTACAAACCATCCTGATCTGATTGGCTACACGGAAACAGAATGCAAGCTTGTGAGATCAGGATGATTCGTACGAGGCTAGTATAGTTCTATCCACCCATTGACTTTCATTCTAGAGATGTCAGCTTTAACAGTATAGTTAATTGATAAGTAAGAAAGAGACGTTTCACAAATCTTTAATGTGCTATAAAAAAATACAGGTAATCTGTATTTGGGTTGGTGGGGGATTGTGAAACTTTAAATTCTTGCAGATGATGGATGTTCATATGTGCGTGTTTCATACGATGACACCTTGTTACTGTAGTGTCATACAGTATGAGAGCGGTTTCATCACCAGTTCCATTGAATGTGTTTAATGTTGACTGTGAAATTAGCTTTAGGACATGTTCGATTCTCAAGGGAACTGACACGGGGACATTATTCTGGTGTGACTGATCCACGTCATATTTGCATTGATGGTTCTATATCTTGCACCGCCTTTTCAGACCAAGGAGAGACATTTCATAATGAAAAGTGACTCTTACCAAAATGGATAATGTAATTAGCTATACAGGTGCAATAAAGTTATGACTTTGTGAGAATAGGGGTCTGGTCTTGCTTCTTTGTTAGTAGAATATATTCATATTTTCTACTAACCACCAAAAGCCTGAATTGAATATCAGACTGCATTTGAATTGTTATATGGCCTCCTACAGCGCATTTGGAAGGTATTTAGACCCCTTCACTTTTTCCACATTTTGTTACGTTACAGCCTTATTGTAAAATTGATTAAATTAATTTCCCTCAATCTACACACAGGTTTTTTAGACATTTTTGATAAGGTATGTTTATAAAAAATAAAGTTATTCAGACCCTTTGCTATGAGACTTAACATTTAACTCTGGTGCATCATGTTTCCATTGATCATCTTTGATGTTTCTACAACTTGATTGGAGTCCACCTGTGGTAAATTCAATTGATTGGACATGATTTGGAACGGCACACACCTGTCTATATAAGGTCCTAAAGATGACAGTGCATGTTGGAGCAAAAACCAAGCCATGATGTCAAAGGAATTGTCCGTAGAGCTCTGAGACAGGATTGTGTCGAGGCACAGATCTGGGGAAGGGTACCAAAACATTTCTGCAGCATTGCAGCTCCCTAAGAACACAGTGGAATCATTCATTCTTAAATGGAAGAAGTTTGGAACCACCAAGACTCTACCTATTGGGGGAGAAGGGCCTTGGTCAGGGAGGTGACCAAGAACCCGATAGTCACTGACAGAGTTCCAGAGTTCCTCTGTGGAGTTGGAAGAACCTTCCAGAAGGACACCCATCTCTGCAGCACTCCATCAATCAGGCCGTTATGGTAGAGTAGCCAGACGGAAGCCACTTCTCAGTAAAAGGAAAGGCACCTAAAGTCATCTCAGACCATGAGAAACCAGATTCTCTGCTCTGATGAAACCAAGAATGAACTCTTTGGCCTGAATGCCAAGTGTCGCATCTGGAGGAAACCAGGCACCGCTCATCACCTGGCTAATACCATCCCTACAGTGAAGCATGGTGTGGGGATATTTTTCAGGGACTGGGAGACTAGTCAGGATGGAGGCAAAGATGAACGGAGTACAGAGAGATCCTTGATGAAAACCACTCAGGTGGCACTCAGGACGTCAGACTGGGGCAACGGTTCACCTTCCAACAGGACAACAGCCATAAGCACACAGCCAAGACAATGCAGGAGTGGCTTCAGGACAAGTCTCAATGTCCTTGAGTGGCCCACCAGAGCCCGGATTTGAACCTGATCGAACATCTCGAAATGCCTGAAAATAGCTGTGCAGCAATGCTCCCCATCTAACCTGGCCCAGCTTGAGAGGTTATGCAGAGAAGAATGGGAGTAACTCCCCAAATACAGGTGTGCCAAGCTTGTAGTGTCATACCCAAGAAGAATCGAGGCTGTAATCGCTACCAAAGGTGCTTCAACAAAGTACAGAGTAAAGGGTTTGAATACTTACGTAGATGTGATATTTCCTTTTTTTCCCCCTATTTATAAATTAGCAAAAATGTTGACATTCTTGTTTTTGCTTTGTCATTATGGGGTATTGTGTGTAGATTGGGGGTGGGGGGGGGGAACATTTAATCAATTTTGGAATAAGGCTGTAACAACAAAATGTGGAGAAAGTCGAGTGGTCTGAATACTTCCGAATGGACTGTCATTTTACAGTGTCATAAAAGTCTGAATATTAACATGGGATCTCATATTTCACTAAATAATGCATGGCACCGACATCATGCAGGTGCAACGAAACATTTATTTCTGAGCCAATTGTGCTCGTTCTTCACAACAGTAATTATCTAAATGAGTGAAATGGCATAGTATCTGACAAATTAAGTTATAGTGCGTGACATCACCTCTGAAAGGAGGGGCCATGATCGTGAGGTTTCTCTGTTTGGATGGATTGATGTTCTCCAAGCTCTGCCTGCATACGGAGCTACTGTACACAACTTACAACCGATTTACTTTCAGCAGGAATAGAAGAAATAGGGGAAAAAACCGTTCGAATCAGTTGGGGACTTTAGGGAGGGATACATCCAGGCAGACTGACAACCGGACAGGCGTGGGCGGACGTATTGGAGATATCGGTTGCAGCAGAGGGAGCTCAAGAAACTGAAGCCTGCATCAGTATGGATGGGGAGAATTATGGTAGGTTGTTTATCTTTCCGTCACTTCATATAGATAACGCAGACTCACGCGTGTAAACACCTGTCTACAGTAAACATGACCGTTAATTCAGTGTTAGGTTTAAAGCGTTCGCTTCTAGGCTTACCAAAAGCCATGATCTGCGCGTGACAAGTCGACTAGATTCATGTCACGCTACATCCTTTTCCGATGTGTCAAGTTCAAGATTGGCGGAAGTTGTTTAGGTTTAGGCTACCTGATGAATAGCACAGGTAGTCCGGTCTGAATTTTCATGGGCTATAAAAAGACATGCATGCTGAATTATTGAACATCATGGTGGTGAAGCTTTGCGCCAAGGATGAATATGGGAAATTTTCCATAGGGAACCATATAGATTTGTATCGATATAGGCACTCAAAGCAGGGCTCCTTTGATTTCAATGGGACTCCCACGGAATCCTTTTTTTTTTAATATAAAAGCATTATGTTTTTATAGAAAAACTGAATGAATACGAATAAATATGCTTAAGTTTTGTACCTGTGGTAAATTCAATTGATTGGACACCTGTCCATATAAGGTCCCACAGTTGCATGTCAGAGCACGAACCAAGCCATGGAATTGTCCGTAGAGCTCCTAGACAGGATTGTGTCGAGGCACAGATGTGGGAAAGGGTACCAAAAAATGTCTGCAGCATTGAAGGTCCCCATGAACACAGTGGGCTCCTTCATTCTTAAATGGAAGAAGTTTGGAACCACCAAGACTTCCTTGAGCTGGCTACCCGGCCAAACTGAGCAATAAGGGGAGAAGGGCCTTGGTCAGGGAGGTGACCAAGAACCGGATGGTCAATCTGATAAGAGTTCCTGTGTGGAGATGGGAGAATCTTCCAGAAGCACAACCATTTCTGCAGCACTCCACCAAACAGGTATTTATGATAGAGTGGCCAGACGGAAGCCACTCCTCAGTAAAAGGCACATGACAGTCCACTTGGAGTTTGTCAAAAGGCACCTAAAGGACTCTCAGACCATGAGAAACCAGATTATCTGCTCTGATGAAACCAAGATTGAACTCTTTGGCCTGAATGCCAAGCGTGACATCTGGAGGAAACCTGGCACCATCCCTACGGTGAAGCATGGTGGTGGCAGCATCATGCTGTGGGGGATGTTTTTCAGTGGCAGGGACTGGGAGACTAGTCAGGTTTGTGGGAAAGGTGAACGGTGCAAAGTACAGAGAGATCCTTGATGAAAACCTGGTCCAGAGCACTCAGGACCTAAGCACACAGCCAAGACAACACAGGAGTGGCTTCGGGGCAAGTCTCAATGTCCTCGAGTGACCCAGCGATGCTCCCCATCCAACCTGACAGAGCTTGAGAGGATCTCTGGATCTGCAGAGAAAAATGGGAAGAAACTCCCCAAATACAGGTGTGACAAGCTAGTAGTTCATACCCAAGAAGACTCAAGGCTGTAATCGCTGCCAAAGGTGCTTGAACAAAGTACTGAGTAAAGGGTCTGAACTTATGTAATATTTTATTTTTATTTTTAATACGTTTGCATAAATGTCTAAATCTGTTTTTGCTTTGTTATTATGGGGTATTGTGTGTAGATTGATGAGAAAAAAACAACCTAATCAATTTTAGAATAAGGCAGTAAAGTAACAAAATGTGGAAAAAGTCAAGAGGTCTGAATACTTTCCGAGTGCACTGTATCGGCTGTGTGTTGCGTCAGTCCAGCCATATACTAGTCAGATGATGCATGCACCAGATAAACAAGCCTCAGTGTAAAACTGATCTCTTTACAGGAAGTTAAATGCTATGCATGAGATCATCTGACACTTCAAGAGAGTCATCCTTGATGATGTCATTCCTTCACTCCATGGTGTCGTCATCATGCTCCTAATTATGGAGACTTGATTATGTCAATTATTTATTAGTTAGCTTGCTGATTCCCTAATGCATCTGAAAATAGAAGCTGGTGGCTGCAATGGCCTCATTGCAAGATATCATTTGCTGTTTCTGTCTCAGTGCTAGTGGTGTGTTGGCTGTAGAGGGCTGTTTCTGTGTCAGTGGGAGTGGTGTGTTGGCTGTTTCTGTCTCAGTGGGAGTGGTGTGTTGGCTGTAGAGGGCTGTTTCTGTGTCAGTGGGAGTGGTGTGTTGGCTGTTTCTGTGTCAGTGGGAGTGGTGTGTTGGCTGTTTCTGTGTCAGTGGGAGTGGTGTGTTGGCTGTTTCTGTCTCAGTGGGAGTGGTGTGTTGGCTGTAGAGGGCTGTTTCTGTGTCAGTGGGAGTGGTGTGTTGGCTGTTTCTGTGTCAGTGCTAGTGGTGTGTTGGCTGTAGAGGGCTGTTTCTGTGTCAGTGGGAGTGGTGTGTCGGCTGTTTCTGTGTCAGTGGGAGTGGTGTGTCGGCTGTTTCTGTGTCAGTGGGAGTGGTGTGTTGGCTGTTTCTGTGTCAGTGGGAGTGGTGTGTTGGCTGTTTCTGTGTCAGTGGGAGTGGTGTGTTGGCTGTTTCTGTGTCAGTGGGAGTGGTGTGTTGGCTGTTTCTGTGTCAGTGGGAGTGGTGTGTTGGCTGTTTCTGTGTCAGTGGGAGTGGTGTGTTGGCTGTTTCTGTGTCAGTGGGAGTGGTGTGTTGGCTGTTTCTGTGTCAGTGGGAGTGGTGTGTTGGCTGTTTCTGTCTCAGTGGGAGTGGTGTGTTGGCTGTTTCTGTCTCAGTGGGAGTGGTGTGTTGGCTGTTTCTGTCTCAGTGGGAGTGGTGTGTTGGCTGTTTCTGTCTCAGTGGGAGTGGTGTGTTGGCTGTTTCTGTCTCAGTGGGAGTGGTGTGTTGGCTGTTTCTGTGTCAGTGGGAGTGGTGTGTTGGCTGTTTCTGTGTCAGTGGGAGTGGTGTTGGCTGTTTCTGTGTCAGTGGGAGTGGTGTGTTGGCTGTTTCTGTGTCAGTGGGAGTGGTGTGTTGGCTGTTTCTGTCTCAGTGGGAGTGGTGTGTTGGCTGTAGAGGGCTGTTTCTGTGTCAGTGGGAGTGGTGTGTTGGCTGTTTCTGTGTCAGTGGGAGTGGTGTGTTGGCTGTTTCTGTGTCAGTGGGAGTGGTGTGTTGGCTGTTTCTGTGTCAGTGGGAGTGGTGTGTTGGCTGTTTCTGTGTCAGTGGGAGTGGTGTGTTGGCTGTTTCTGTGTCAGTGGGAGTGGTGTGTTGGCTGTTTCTGTCTCAGTGGGAGTGGTGTGTTGGCTGTTTCTGTCTCAGTGGGAGTGGTGTGTTGGCTGTTTCTGTCTCAGTGGGAGTGGTGTGTTGGCTGTTTCTGTCTCAGTGGGAGTGGTGTGTTGGCTGTTTCTGTGTCAGTGGGAGTGGTGTGTTGGCTGTTTCTGTGTCAGTGGGAGTGGTGTGTTGGCTGTTTCTGTGTCAGTGGGAGTGGTGTGTTGGCTGTTTCTGTGTCAGTGGGAGTGGTGTGTTGGCTGTTTCTGTGTCAGTGGGAGTGGTGTGTTGGCTGTTTCTGTGTCAGTGGGAGTGGTGTGTTGGCTGTTTCTGTGTCAGTGGGAGTGGTGTGTTGGCTGTTTCTGTGTCAGTGGGAGTGGTGTGTTGGCTGTTTCTGTGTCAGTGGGAGTGGTGTGTTGGCTGTTTCTGTGTCAGTGGGAGTGGTGTGTTGGCTGTTTCTGTGTCAGTGGGAGTGGTGTGTTGGCTGTTTCTGTGTCAGTGGGAGTGGTGTGTTGGCTGTTTCTGTGTCAGTGGGAGTGGTGTGTTGGCTGTTTCTGTGTCAGTGGGAGTGGTGTGTTGGCTGTTTCTGTGTCAGTGGGAGTGGTGTGTTGGCTGTTTCTGTGTCAGTGGGAGTGGTGTGTTGGCTGTTTCTGTGTCAGTGGGAGTGGTGTGTTGGCTGTTTCTGTCTCAGTGGGAGTGGTGTGTTGGCTGTTTCTGTCTCAGTGGGAGTGGTGTGTTGGCTGTTTCTGTCTCAGTGGGAGTGGTGTGTTGGCTGTTTCTGTCTCAGTGGGAGTGGTGTGTTGGCTGTTTCTGTCTCAGTGGGAGTGGTGTGTTGGCTGTTTCTGTCTCAGTGGGAGTGGTGTGTTGGCTGTTTCTGTCTCAGTGGGAGTGGTGTGTTGGCTGTTTCTGTGTCAGTGGGAGTGGTGTGTTGGCTGTTTCTGTCTCAGTGGGAGTGGTGTGTTGGCTGTTTCTGTCTCAGTGGGAGTGGTGTGTTGGCTGTTTCTGTCTCAGTGGGAGTGGTGTGTTGGCTGTTTCTGTGTCAGTGGGAGTGGTGTGTTGGCTGTTTCTGTGTCAGTGGGAGTGGTGTGTTGGCTGTTACTGTGTCAGTGGGAGTGGTGTGTTGGCTGTTTCTGTGTCAGTGGGAGTGGTGTGTTGGCTGTTTCTGTGTCAGTGGGAGTGGTGTGTTGGCTGTTTCTGTGTCAGTGGGAGTGGTGTGTTGGCTGTTTCTGTGTCAGTGGGAGTGGTGTGTTGGCTGTTTCTGTGTCAGTGGGAGTGGTGTGTTGGCTGTGTCTGTGTCAGTGGGAGTGGTGTGTTGGCTGTGTCTGTGTCAGTGGGAGTGGTGTGTTGGCTGTTTCTGTGTCAGTGGGAGTGGTGTGTTGGCTGTTTCTGTGTCAGTGGGAGTGGTGTGTTGGCTGTTTCTGTGTCAGTGGGAGTGGTGTGTTGGCTGTTTCTGTGTCAGTGGGAGTGGTGTGTTGGCTGTTACTGTGTCAGTGGGAGTGGTGTGTTGGCTGTTTCTGTGTCAGTGGGAGTGGTGTGTTGGCTGTTTCTGTGTCAGTGGGAGTGGTGTGTTGGCTGTTTCTGTGTGTGTATTAGTTTAATAGACCTGAGGGACAGGGGAGGTTCAGGCTCCTCCCACTACGCTACCATCAGTCACTTATCTGACAGTTTGTGCTGCTTGCTTTATTGCTTTACGGGTTATACTTTTACTAGAGTCCCCCGTCATGAGGCATATAAACACATGACATGACATACAGTAGCTTAAGTCATGAGCAGTCCTAACGGTTGAAGTTGAGAAATTACAACTGACTTTATAGTGACACAACAATGTAGTTTAGGTCAGCAAACTGGTTCAACTAATTCATGGCTTGTGTCATGACAATGTAATATAAGTCTTGTCTTAAGTTGACACTGTTATGTCATTGTTATGACAGTCTAATGTAGGCCTTATGACAGGGGGTTCAATTAAAATATGACTACTTTACTTTTCTTATGTAATAATGAGCTGTGATGTGACGAATAAGAGAGAGGATGTAGGAATGTAGTCAGCACATTTAGACCCACTGTGTCCCTGACACTCCTCAGCTACGTCCCAAATGGGACCCTAATCCCTACATAGTGCACGATATAGGGAATAGGGTGCCATTTGGACACAACCCTCCTGTCAAAACCACTGGTAAGAATGTCATATCATCATCCTCTTTCTGGAATGCATTTAGATTATTCAGCATAACTATAGGCTCCCGAGAGAGGATAGAAGTAATCCTTGCTTTCGCTCAAGAATAGTGTGTGTGTGTGTGTGTGTGTGTGTGTGTGTGTGTGTGTGTGTGTGTGTGTGTGTGTGTGTGTGTGTGTTAATCTAGTCAGACAAATAAATATTGTTTAGCCTAGTTTTATTTTTTATGTTGCATCTTCAGAGAATATGTTCTCAGTCTGTTGCCATCCTTTCCTGGGTCTCCTTACTTACTCTGCAGAGGGGGATGTTGCTAGGTACCAACCGTCACACCTAACTAGCCCTCCCGGGACACCAGACTGAGACCTTTTTATGCATGGCTGTGCTGCTTAATTTAGCATTAGCTTCCACACCGTCTTGTCTTACTTTTATGGCATACGACTTTGACTATGTTCCGTAGCCTAGCGGAAAGGAGCGTTGGGCCAGTAACCGAAAGGTCGCTCGTTCCAATCCCAAGCCAGCAAAAACAATATATATTGCCCTTGAGCAAGGCCCTTAACCCTAATTGCTCTAGGGTTGCCGTTGATAATAGCTGACCCTGGCCGTGACCCCACTCTCTGAGGGTGTTGGGATATGGAGAAAAAAAACACATACTCAAATAGAACAAATATAAGCGAGTGCTTGTGTTTGTCCTGTTTCACACGTTACATGTGTGAATTGGAAATGTGTTTTTAACACTTTACCACATTGTGATGTCAGAGAAAGGTTATAGTGCCTTGTTTCTGTCGCGATATCAACAAGGTTTTAGTCCGTTGCTACTTTATCATTTCAGTATTACTTTATAGACGCGGTAAAGAGGTCAATGGAATGCAGACCGTGGGGGGATAGAAGTCGGATGCCGGTTTGGCGTACATTCAACAAATCTGATCTAACAATGTGGATATTCATCAAGTCCGTCATGATTGATGTATTGTAACAGGCCCACAATGTGCTTACTAAAGTCCCTTTTGATATATCTGGCTGTTTTCACTGCATAACATTTAGAAGTTGTCCCTTTTCAGGTTTAGAAGTAGTGACTGCTAAATGCTAACTCCCGTTCGTATAAGCTGGTAGCATAGCTAGCATAGAGAAATCGGTGTTGGTAGTCAAAGTCTTATTTAACTGTAATGCAGTTGATTGGTGATGATGACATGAATATGTATTGGAGTTGACATCCATATAAGCATTATACTCCGATGTTTACCTCAACATAGTGTGAAATATAAACAATAGCCTACATTTAGGCACATTTTGCTAGTGGCAATGAGGAGATTTGGATTCTTTCCCCCACGTATTTCCATGGGATTTCCATCGTTTTAGTCAAGTTCCATTGACCTCTTTAACACATCTATGATATCAGCGAAAATGTTATATTCCATTGTTACTTTGTGATGTCAGAGGAAAAGGTTATATTCCATTGTTACTTTGTGATGTCAGAGGAAAAGGTTATATTCCATTGTTACTTTGTGATGTCAGAGGAAAAGGTTATATTCCATTGTTACTTTGTGATGTCAGAGGAAAAGGTTATATTCCATTGTTACTTTGTGATGTCAGAGGAAAAGGTTATATTCCATTGTTACTTTGTGATGTCAGAGGAAAAGGTTATATTCCATTGTTACTTTGTGATGTCAGAGGAAAAGGTTATATTCCATTGTTACTTTGTGATGTCAGAGGAAAAGGTTATATTCCATTGTTACTTTGTGATGTCAGAGGAAAAGGTTATATTCCATTGTTACTTTGTGATGTCAGAGGAAAAGGTTATATTCCATTGTTACTTTGTGATGTCAGAGGAAAAGGTTATATTCCATTGTTACTTTGTGATGTGAGAGGAAAAGGTTATATTCCATTGTTACTTTGTGATGTCAGAGGAAAAGGTTATATTCCATGGTTACTTTGATGTCAGAGGAAAAGTAAAGGTCATGTCTGCTTGTTTAATGCTACAGTCAGAGTTTTAGATACTGTTCAATATGTTCAATATCTAGTTCTTTCTACATGATGAAGTGCACCCACAGAGGAAGTACAGTCAGTGGCTCGGGTTGCTGTTGTGCTTTCAGGTGTGTGTGTGGTTGCCGTGGTTACAGCTGCTAGACGGCAGGCCCTGCCTATTCCTGTTGGTGTTCCTCTGTCCCTTCTCTCATGCTGTCAGTCTGACTGATGGTCCCTCCTCCTAGACAGAATGACTGACATGTAGTTGGCCAAGCACATTGTTCTGACAGATGGCACCGCCTTCTAGACAGAATGACTGATGTGTGGTTGGCTGAGCACATCGTTCTGACAGATATCCCCGCCTTCTAGACAGAATGACTGATGTGTGGTTGGCTGAGCACATCGTTCTGACAGATAGCCCCGCCTTCTAGACAGAATGACTGATGTGGTTGGCTGGGCCTGTTGTTTACTTCAGTCATCTCAGCTCAGGCGGAGTTCAGCTGTTTGGACTTATTTCTGGAGACCTGAGATTAGAAGGGCTCTTACAGACAGCACATTTTAAACACTGCTTCCCTCTCATATGCAAAACACTCTCAGACAGAAATCACGAAATCAGCCGCCCAAAACTCCCTGCAGCGCGTATAGCCACCCGCTGTGGTTAGAAAGACACGGTCTGAAAGAAGGACCTGAAAGATGAAGAAGGGAGAAAACATCTGAAAATAAGAGAGAAAAAAGTAACTGTCACATTGAAGCGGATGTGAATCAGTTAGTTGATCTTTCTTCTCACTTCCTCTGAAATACACAACTCTGCCTCTATCTCTGTCTGCCTCTGAAATACACAACTCTGCCTCTATCTCTGTCTGCCTCTCTGAAATACACAACTCTGCCTCTATCTCTGTCTGCCTCTCTGAAATACACAACGCTGCCTCTATCTCTGTCTGCCTCTGAAATACACAACTCTGCCTCTATCTCTGTCTGCCTCTCTGAAATACACAACTCTGCCTCTATCTCTGTCTGCCTCTCTGAAATACACAGCTCTGCCTCTATCTCTGTCTGCCTCTCTGAAATACACAACTCTGTCTCTGTCTATCTATGTCTGCCTCTCTGCCTGTCTACCTCTGTCTACCTCTGTCTGCCTCGGTCTGCCTGTCTACCTCTGTCTCCCTGTTTATCTCTGTCTGCCTGTCCATCTCTGTTCGCCTGTCTGCCTCTGTCTGCCTGTCTGCCTCTGTCTGCCTGTCTGCCTCTCTGCCTGTTTATCCCTGTCCATCTCTGTCTGCCTTTGTCTGTCTGTCTGCCTGTCTACCTCTGTCTGCATGCGCTGTCTACCTCTGTCTGCCTGTCTGTCTGTCTGCCTCTGTCTGAGCCACAAGGGACAAATCTAATTTTATTGGTCGCATACACATGTTTAGCAGATGTCATTGTGGGTGTAGCGAAATGCTTGTGTTCCTAGCTCCAACAGTGCAGTAATATCTGACAATTCACAACCATACACACAGATCTAAAAGTAAATAATGGAGTTAAGAAATCTAGAAATAATAGGATGAGCAATCAATCAATCAAGTTTATTTTATATAGCCCTTCGTACATCAGCTAATATCTCGAAGTGCTGTACAGAAACCCAGCCTAAAACCCCAAACAGCAAGCAATGCAGGTGTAGAAGCACGGTGGCTAGGAAAAACTCCCTAGAAAGGCCAAAACCTAGGAAGAAACCTAGAGAGGAACCAGGCTATGAGGGGTGGCCAGTCCTCTTCTGGCTGTGCCGGGTGGAGATTATAACAGAACTATGCCAAGATGTTCAAAAATGTTCATAAGTGACAAGCATGGTCAAATAATAATCATGAATAATTTTCAGTTGGCTTTTCATAGCCGATCATTAAGAGTTGAAAAACAACAGGTCTGGGACAGGTGGCGGTTCCATAACTGCAGGCAGAACAGTTGAAACTGGAATAGCAGCAAGGCCAGGCGGACTGGGGACAGCAAGGAGTCATCATGCCCGGTAGTCCTGACGTATGGTCCTAGGGCTCAGGTTCTCAGAGAGAGAGAAAGAAAGAGAGAACGAGAGAATTAGAGAGAGCATACTTAAATTCACACAGGACACTGGATAAGACAGGAGAAGTACTCCAGGTATAACCAACTGACCCTAGCCCCCCGACACATAAACTACTGCAGCATAAATACTGGAGGCTGAGACAGGAGCGGTCAGGAGACACTGTGGCCCCATCCGAAGATACCCCCGGACAGGGCCAAACAGGAAGGATATAACCCCACCCACTTTGCCAAAGCACAGCCCCCGCACCACTTGAGGGATATCTTCAACCACCAACTTACAATCCTGAGACAAGGCCGAGTATAGCCCACACAATGTCTTAGTCCAGAGTATAAATATATATATACAGTACCAGTCAAAAGTTTGGACACGCCTACTCACTCCAGGATTGTTCTTTAACACTTTTGGTTACTACATAATTCCACATGTGTTATTTCATAGTTTTGATGTCTTCACTCTTATTCTACAATGTAGAAAATAGCGAAAATTAAGCAAAACCCTGGAATGAGTATATGTGATGAGATGTATAGACATTATGGACAGCATATTGATAGAATATATAGTATACCTGAAGAATACGTAGGATAGATTAGTATATGTACAGGGAGGAGATAACATGTTAAACTTGTTACCCTGATGAAGGTAAGGTACCCTGACCAAACCATAGGTTCTATGTGAAAATTCGACTTAAATGGAAGTTAGCATTTGTCCCTAAGACGTTTGTGGAGCATTCACGATAGCCATTGTGCTGGAGTTTCTTCCTCTGCTGGCTAGCTGTACCCTGACACGGTGTTCCGTAGTTATTCTAAGCTGTCCTACTTGTGTAAGCAGCCTCTTGTGATGCTTAGAACATCAGTGGATCAGGAGGGCTGTTGTTGCTTTCTCCCAGCTGCTATTGTGAGTCACCGGGGGGATGCTAGCTAGGCTGGTGTGTGGAGTTCCAAAAACAAGTTAATAATCCACCTCCACACCACTGTACTGAGCAGGGTTGGTGTCAATTCCATTTCAATTCCAGTCCATTCAGAAACTACACCAAATTCCAATTACACATTTTCCTAATTGAAAAGCATTGAAGAGATTTGGAATTAGAATTTAAGTGTACTGGAATTCACCCAAACCTACACAGTACAGTACCCAGTAAATAATCCACCTACACAGTACAGTACCCAGTAAATAATCCACCTACACAGTACAGTACCCAGTAAATACCCAGTAAATAATCCACCTACACAGTACAGTACCCAGTAAATACCCAGTAAATAATCCACCTACACAGTACAGTACCCAGTAAATAATCCACCTACACAGTACAGTACCCAGTAAATACCCAGTAAATAATCCACCTACACAGTACAGTACCCAGTAAATAATCCACCTACACAGTACAGTACCCAGTAAATAATCCACCTACACAGTACAGTACCCAGTAAATAATCCACCTACACAGTACAGTACCCAGTAAATAATCCACCTACACAGTACAGTACCCAGTAAATAATCCACCTACACAGTACAGTACCCAGTAAATACCCAGTAAATAATCCACCTACACAGTGCAGTACCCAGGAAATAATCCACCTACACAGTACAGTACCCAGTAAATACTCAGTAAATAATCCACCTACACAGTACAGTACCCAGTAAATACCCAGTAAATAATCCACCTACACAGTGCAGTACCCAGGAAATAATCCACCTACACAGTACAGTACCCAGGAAATAATCCACCTACACAGTACAGTACCCAGTAAATAATCCACCTACACAGTACAGTACCCAGTAAATACCCAGTAAATAATCCACCTACACAGTGCAGTACCCAGGAAATAATCCACCTACACAGTACAGTACCCAGTAAATAATCCACCTACACAGTACAGTACCCAGTAAATAATCCACCTACACAGTACAGTACCCAGTAAATAATCCACCTACACAGTACAGTACCCAGTAAATACTCAGTAAATAATCCACCTACACAGTACAGTACCCAGTAAATACTCAGTAAATAATCCACCTACACAGTACAGTACCCAGTAAATACTCAGTAAATAATCCACCTACACAGTACAGTACCCAGTAAATAATCCACCTACACAGTACAGTACCCAGTAAATACTCAGTAAATAATCCACCTACACAGTACAGTACCCAGTAAATAATCCACCTACACAGAACAGTACTCAGTAAATAATCCACCTACACAGTACAGTACTCAGTAAATAATCCACCTACACAGTACAGTACCCAGTAAATAATCCACCTACACAGAACAGTACCCAGTAAATAATCCACCTACACAGAACAGTACTCAGTAAATAATCCACCTACACAGTACAGTACCCAGTAAATAATCCACCTACACAGAACAGTACTCAGTAAATAATCCACCTACACAGTACAGTACTCAGTAAATAATCCACCTACACAGAACAGTACTCAGTAAATAATCCACCTACACAGTACAGTACTCAGTAAATAATCCACCTACACAGTACAGTACTCAGTAAATAATCCACCTACACAGTACAGTAAACAGTAAATAATCCACCTACACAGAACAGTACTCAGTAAATAATCCACCTACACAGAACAGTACTCAGTAAGTACTCAGTAAATAATCCACCTACACAGTACAGTACCCAGTAAATACTCAGTAAATAATCCACCTACACAGAACAGTACTCAGTAAATAATCCACCTACACAGTACAGTAAACAGTAAATAATCCACCTACACAGAACAGTACTCAGTAAATAATCCACCTACACAGAACAGTACTCAGTAAGTACTCAGTAAATAATCCACCTACACAGAACAGTACTCAGTAAATAACCCACCTACACAGGACAGTACTCAGTAAGTACTCAGTAAATAATCCACCTACACAGTACAGTACTCAGTAAATAATCCACCTACACAGTACAGTACCTAGTAAGTACTCAGTAAATATGATCACTTTTCATCCAGCGTTTGTGTGTTTTCAGTCTGTTCTGACTGGTTGCCACCCCTGGTCTGTATCCCCTGTACTCTCCATACTCTGTATCTCCCTGTGGTCCTGTATGGTTCAGTTGGTAGAGCATGGCACAGGTAACACCAGGATTGTGGGTTCGATTCCTGCAGCCACCCATATGTAAAATATATGCGCGCATGACTGTAAATTGTCATTCTATTCCTCTGCAGTGGAGATGTTGCTAGATACCGTCACCCTAGCACACTAGCCTTCTTAGGGCACCAGGCTCTCTTATGGTTCTGTATGGCTGTTTCTGCATGGCTCATCTACCCAATCCTATGGCAGTTTTGTAGAGTTCTGCTGCGTAACATAAGATGATGTTCTCTTTTATAGGAGTACCAGCCATGTCTGCCTGAGCAAATGAGGGATGTGAAAGTTGTGATGGATGAGTTTGACCGAAACAAGCATGCACAGGCAGGACCCATGACCTGGGTCATGTTCATTAGGCACGTAACAGAGGAAAACTGCCTGAAAGGGAGTGAAAACTCTGTGAAACATTGTGCTACGGTGTGCGCTAATGAACATGACCCAGGATACTAGTGGATAATGGAGATGCTGCCATAAAACCAAGATGAACTTCCTGTTGCTTGAAATGCCCACTTGGTGGCAGACGTGTACCAGACAGCTCATCAAATTACAGTTCAACACTGATATAAACAGAGAAAATACAATACCAATATTGTAAGGACAGTATTGTAAACACTGTATTGTCTTTACATGTCAGCTAATTCAAAAATATAGGTCTCGTGAATTTTAACATGGTTTATTTCATGAAGGCATAAATGAGAAGGCTATTAACTTGTTATGAACTATGTCTATGTTTGATGAACAATCTTGACAATTGGACTCACAGTTTTTGTTTATACTTTTGGTTTATAGAAGCAGTTGCATCCAGCTTGAGTCAACATTTAGGACACTTCCTTATTTGGAACTCCCTGACATGTGCACAAATAATGATTTGGGAGCATCATGTGAGAAAATGCTGTGATGTCTAGCCATTTCCCCTTAGGGGAGAACTCTGCTCCACCTAACCGCAAGACTTCAGTGCCTTTCTCAAACTTTGTCATGTTTCTGCGTGTGTGTGTGTGTGTGTGTGTGTGTGTGTGTGTGTGTGTGTGTGTGTGCGTGTTTTGGGGTCATGAATGTGTGTGTCTAGTATTTATGTGCACAGCCTACATAGTCTTGGTGCATAAAGATGTGTGTGGCTAAAGGCAGCTATAAGAACTGTGTGGAGTCTGTCGTCTGATAGTGATACCAGAGGTGTTATAATTAGAACAATGACGCCAGCTCCCTGTGCTCTGACCCCTCTGTCCATCATTATGACACATGGGGATGGGTGGCTTCTGTCTGGACCTACAGGAGCCCAGAGTGTCGGACTTTGAAAGTGTCGGTCTGTGAAAGAGTCGGTCTGTGAAAGGACAAATAATGACACTCAACCACAATTGGGGGGAAATAAAAGTTAAATAATGGGGCTCTGTTTATTACACACACACACACACACACACACACACACACACACACACACATATTTCTTCCTCCCTGACTACTATACCAGGTCCCACAGTCCCTTGCAGTACAATGGAGATGCATAGCCTACATATTAAAAACAAAAGAAAGCAGATGCAGGATTTGTGCTGACTTCACAGAGCAGGGTCTTGACTGTCCCTCTCGTGACGGGCCTGTTACACTGGAACGATGACATGCAGCTGCAGCACTTTGGGTACTTCCTCCTGACTCTGCAGCTTCAGGCTGTGTCCCAAATCGCACCCTATTCCCTATATTCTTCAAACTCAACTCGGGACTGGAAGCCAGTTCCACTGTTTCATTGCTCCCCTCTAATCAGGGACTGATTTAGACCTGGGACACCAGGTGTGTGCAATTAATGATCAGGTAGAACAGAAGACCAGCATGCACCGGACCTCGTAGGGTAAGAGTTGAATACTGCCCTATATAGTGCACTACTTTTAACCGTGGTCCATTTGGGATGTAGACCCTGGTCTGGGGTCAGTGTTGGAGTCTTCCTCCCGTGGTACAGTCAGGCAGGGCTCGGGTGAAGGATGCCAGTCATGTCTTCATTACCACCCCACTGTCACAGCATCACCTCCTCCCCACACCCCATGGCCCTCAGTCATTTTCACAGCCCTCAGTCAGTCTATGTAAGGCTGCTCCCACTGCTCTGCGACACAGCCTGATTGGCAGAGAAGGAGGGGATGAGGCACCTGATTGTCAGAGAAGGAGGGGCTGAGGCACCTGATTGGCAGAGAGGGAGGGATGAAGGACCTGATTTTCAGAGAAGGAGGGGCTGAGGCACCTGATTGGCAGAGAAGGAGGGGCTGAGGCACCTGATTGGCAGAGAGGGAGGGATGAAGCACCTGATTGTCAGAGAAGGAGGGGCTGAGGCACCTGATTGGCAGAGAGGGAGGGATGAAGCACCTGATTGTCAGAGAAGGAGGGGCTGAGGCACCTGATTGGCAGAGAGAGAGGGATGAAGCACCTGATTGTCAGAAGGAGGGGCTGAGGCACCTGATTGGCAGAGAGGGAGGGATGAAGCACCTGATTGTCAGAGAAGGAGGGGCTGAGGCACCTGATTGGCAGAGAGAGGGATGAAGCACCTGATTGTCAGAGAAGGAGGGGCTGAGGCACCTGATTGGCAGAGAGGGAGGGCTGAAGCACCTGATTGTCAGAGAAGGAGGGGCTGAGGCACCTGATTGGCAGAGAGAGAGGGATGAAGCACCTGATTGTCAGAGAAGGAGGGGCTGAGGCACCTGATTGGCAGAGAGGGAGGGCTGAAGCACCTGATTGTCAGAGAAGGAGGGGCTGAGGCACCTGATTGGCAGAGAGGGAGGGCTGAAGCACCTGATTGTCAGAGAAGGAGGGGCTGAGGCACCTGATTGTCAGAGAAGGAGGGGCTGAGGCACCTGATTGGCAGAGAGGGAGGACTGAAGCACCTGATTGTCAGAGAAGGAGGGGCTGAGGCACCTGATTGGCAGAGAGGGAGGGATGAAGCACCTGATTGGCAGAGAGGGAGGGATGAAGCACCTGATTGTCAGAGAAGGAGGGGCTGAGGCACCTGATTGGCAGAGAGGGAGGGCTGAAGCACCTGATTGTCAGAAGGAGGGGCTGAGGCACCTGATTGGCAGAGAGAGAGGGATGAAGCACCTGATTGTCAGAGAAGGAGGGGCTGAGGCACCTGATTGGCAGAGAGGGAGGGATGAAGCACCTGATTGTCAGAGAAGGAGGGGCTGAGGCACCTGATTGGCAGAGAGGGAGGGATGAAGCACCTGATTGGCAGAGAGGGAGGGATGAAGCACCTGATTGTCAGAGAAGGAGGGGCTGAGGCAGAGTGATGGACACAGAGTGATGGCTACTTGTGTTTAAGAATGAGAGAGTGTTTGACACTAGGTGAGTGAATGACACCAGGTGAGTGATTGAAAGATGGTAGAACTCACAGTGACAGTTGATTATTGCTAGCTTGTCTGCCGTGGAAGGTAAACTGGGCTGCACTCCCCAAAGAGAAATAGAAAACGAAATATGAATGCAGGAACCAAATCTCATTTGAATCAAAGGAGTCAAATCCCGTTAGGACTGTGAATCTGGATTTGTGTGTGTGTGTGTGTGTGTGTGTGTGTGTGTGTGTGTGTGTGTGTGTGTGTGTGTGTGTGTGTGTGTGTGTGTGTGTGTGTGTGTGTGTGTGTGTGTGTTACTGTGAAGAAAAGGCCCCTTGTGTGATTGTGTTTTTGTGAGTAGCTGCAATAGAAGAGAAGAAGATCGTAATCACAACAAATGAATCACAGATTCTTGTCCACGAACAAACCATTTCTTTTTAACCTGTTGCCAAGCAACAATGAGTTCTGGATTTGTACATAAAGGCTGTGTTCCAATGGGACCCTATTACCTACATAGTGCACTACTTTTGACTGGTGAAATGTAGTGCACCGTGTAGGGAATATGGTTCCATTTGGGACGCATACAAAGGCTTCATAAACCAATCCTGAGAGGAAGGATAAAACCAAAACAGAGGGTGGAGGAATGAATCTGATGCACTGCCTTAGATACAGTAACCACAACAACTGTACATTTAGGATATTTAGAAGACACTCTTATCCAGAACAACTTAAGGAGCTGTCCTATGGTCATTGTCATTCCAAAACACAGGTTTTTCACCTAGTCGGCTCAGGGATTCGAACCAGCGACCTTTCGGTTCCTGGATCAACACTCTAAACCTCTAGGCTACCTGCCGCCTGTAGTAGGTTAGCCTGGTCCCAGATCTGTTTGGCCTGTATACTAGGCTACCTGTAGTAGGTTAGCCTGGTCCCAGATCTGTTTGGCCTGTATACTAGGCTACCTGCCGCCTGTAGTAGGTTAGCCTGGTCCCAGATCTGTTTGGCCTGTATACTAGGCTACCTGCCGCCTGTAGTAGGTTAGCCTGGTCCCAGATCTGTTTGGCCTGTATACTAGGCTACCTGCCGCCTGTAGTAGGTTAGCCTGGTCCCAGATCTGTTTGGCCTGTATACTAGGCTACCTGCCGCCTGTAGTAGGTTAGCCTGGTCCCAGATCTGTTTGGCCTGTATACTAGGCTACCTGCCGCCTGTAGTAGATTAGCCTGGTCCCAGATCTGTTTGGCCTGTATACTAGGCTACCTGCCGCCTGTAGTAGGTTAGCCTGGTCCCAGATCTGTTTGGCCTGTATACTAGGCTACCTGCCGCCTGTAGTAGATTAGCCTGGTCCCAGATCTGTTTGGCCTGTATACTAGGCTACCTGCCGCCTGTAGTAGGTTAGCCTGGTCCCAGATCTGTTTGGCCTGTATACTAGGCTACCTGCCGCCTGTAGTAGGTTAGCCTGGTCCCAGATCTGAGGCTACCTGCCGCCTGTAGTAGATTAGCCTGGTCCCAGATCTGTTTGGCCTGTATAGCCAACTGCTATGGTCCAATGTTTTGGAATGACAATGACCATAGGACAGCACGAACAGATCTAGGAACCGGGCTAAGACATCTGTGTGTGTGTATGACATCTTGCTTTACATGTCTATATACACAGACAATTGTGAACGTTTTACGTGTTTCAGATAGGCATGTTGAAGTGTATATCTTGGTCAATGTCGTGCAGCTTTTGACAGGTTATTTCAATATACCACTTTCATATAAGAGTGTGGGATGGTTTAAAGAATCCAAGGTCCAATAAGCCTTTATTTGCTGGACATACGGTGTTCCCAATGATCTCTCCTTCTTCCTGAAGTGTGCCCTCGTTCCCTTCTCTCCACATATTTAAAAGCACTGGATTGGTGTAGTTAGAGGTTACATGGAGTTCTCATATGCCAGTCATTTCAAGGGATGTGACCATAGAGTCTAGATCGAGTCTATGAAAAAACACCCCGTAGTATTCTGACGGGTGACTAAATATTCCTATAAACATGATCCTTTGAACTGCTTCAGGTCTCGGTGCTGCAGAACATATTGATGTTATCCCGAGTGGTGTTTTTCAATGCATCTGTTTGTGTTGAGAGAGAATTTGCCCATAAGGTGAGTTAATATGTGCTCCTACACACAGCCTGAGAATGTGTTTGTGTGTGCAATCTGTTTAGTCTAAGAATATCTTGCAGAGTTACTGTGCAAAGTAAGAAGGGAGCGCAAGAGACACACAGCGAGAGAAAAGAGGCTCAGAGAGAGGGAGCAGAATAGAGGAAGAGAGAGCACAAAAGGGGAAGAGGGAGAAAGCAGCAAAGAGTTCAGCTGTGGCTACTGAAGAGAAAGGGTAGAAAGACTGAAATGCAGAAAGAGAAGAGTGTGAAGGAAAAGTGCTTTGACTACTTGAAGTCCCTGTGACACACACCAGGACCTGAGGAGGAATTTGTTCCATGGACGGCAGCCGTCGGCTGAGGAGGCAGACGAGAAGGAGCGAAGAAGGGGATGAGGAGAGCTCTCTCTCGTTCTCTCTCTGGAAAGAAGGGAGACTGGCCTTCACAACAACTTATCCTTTGTCCACCTCCGTCTGCTGAACTGAATCACAGTTAACGAAAGAGAAACCCCCTCAGACACCCACACTAGTACATTAAGAATCATTCCCCCCATCCACACACACACAGTTCTGACTGAGCCGTCATGGGGACAGTGAGCGAACTTTGCGCATCCAGTTTCCAAGCGTTCCTGCGTCCTGCGGTGAAGGACCCGCCTCCTCCAGGTAAGATGGGCTGCCTTGGGAACCAACTATGTGGATTAGATAGCCTGTCGTCAACCGATGATTGATGGTTGTCGTGTTGCCTGCCTCTGTATTCATGGTGTCGCCACAGTTAGCGGGAAATGGGGAAATGTCATGTTCCACTTTGGTTGAATTTCATTATCAGGTGCCTTGGGTTTATTTTCATTTGAATCTTGTAGATAATGTACCTATGTAAATGAGAGTTGCTCTCTCTCTCTCTCTGAAATACTTGATCGATGTGATCATGTTACTATTTGATCAATGGTTTGTTCATGTGTCTCTTGGAGATGTACAGTATGATACTCTATGTTGCTTTCAGTGTTGTTCAGAAGGATATGTTAGTTTGTCTTTCTGTGTTGTTCAGAAGGATATGTTAGTTTGTCTTTCTGTGTTGTTCAGAAGGATATGTTAGTTTGTCTTTCTGTGTTGTTCAGAAGGATATGTTAGTTTGTCTTTCTGTGTTGTTCAGAAGGATATGTTAGTTTGTCTTTCTGTGTTGTTCAGAAGGATATGTTAGTTTGTCTTTCTGTGTTGTTCAGAAGGATATGTTAGTTTGTCTTTCTGTGTTGTTCAGAAGGATATGTTAGTTTGTCTTTCTGTGTTGTTCAGAAGGATATGTTAGTTTGTCTTTCTGTGTTGTTCAGAAGGATATGTTAGTTTGTCTTTCTGTGTTGTTCAGAAGGATATGTTAGTTTGTCTTTCTGTGTTGTTCAGAAGGATATGTTAGTTTGTCTTTCTGTGTTGTTCAGAAGGATATGTTAGTTTGTCTTTCAGTGTTGTTCAGAAGGATATGTTAGTAAGAGTCTGATAATATCAGATGCCAGATTACATTTCTCATTGGTTGAGAGGGCAACAATCAACAATCGTCTTAACAGGTGCAGCCATTGGAATGGCTGTTGGTTCCTTGACAAAAGTGTGTGTGTTTGGTGTGTGTGTGTTTGGTGTGTGTGTGTTTGGTGTGTGTGTGTGTGTGTGTGTGTGTGTGTGTGTGTGTGTGTGTGTGTGTGTGTGTGTGTGTGTGTGTGTGTGTGTGTGTGTGTGTGTGTGTGAAGCATGAACACGTGGCTTCCCCAGAGGTAATAATAAACCACAGGGACAGAGATATCTGTAGCTTGCTGTAGCTAATGAGCTGGTTTCATTAGTGTTCAGTTTAAGACCTTTCTCCCTCCAAACAGAGCAGTAGTGGAGTGAGCCCAGCTAATGCCATTAGTGAGAGCACATGTAATCCCTGCAGCACCCACACACTGCCAGAGGAAATAGGCACACCTTCTGACAGTAAGCATCTCTCCTCTGTAATTAGCTCACTAAATCTAGATCTCACACCATCAATACATGGACACGTAAACAAATGCCTGTACAATCACAGATACCTCCCCTGGCTTCCATCCCAGCAGACACAATGACATACAGCTTTAACTCACCTCTGGCCTCTCTTCTTTTACTTGTCCTATATTGAGACAGTAATAGGTTACTGTACCTTTAATTACTTTGGGCTTCAGTCTCTTTGGGGGCTTGGTTTCAAATCCCACTGCTGCCACAATGTTTAGAGTACAAAACAGGTTCTTGCCCTTATTTCACTGGTAAATTGCTGTGTCCTCAAAGACGAAGGGCACCGCGGTAGTGTTAATTTGGGATCATCTCCTAAACCCAGATTACCAGGGTCCATTGCTCCTCTATAATCTATCATCACAAACTAGGAGGTTAAGATAGTAGTTTGTAGCCTCTCAGTGAATCAGTAATGGGTAACTGGGTTTGTTTATACACGCCATCTGTCTCTCCAAACTTCAGATTTCATTTTCATTCTCTTACTGTAAGTCTCAACAAGACAGACGTATTAGAATGTGATGGTGCCAGAGTGATATTGTGAAAGGGCGGTAGGGGTGGAGGGGCAAGTCATGTGTTGTTACTCCATCATGTCGAGAGCAAGTGCCTGAGGGGAATTAGTTGTCCTGGGGATAATCATTTGGGACTGTTTTCTTTTTGACATTTTAGTCATGAACAGACACTCTTATCCAGAGAGATGTACAGGTGCAATTAGGGTTAAGGGCACATCAATTGATTTTTTCACCTAGTCGGCTTGGGGATTCGAACCAGCAACCTTTCGGTTACTGGCCTGACACTCATAACCTCTAGACTACCTTTCGCTAGCCGTGGCTGTGTGGGAGAGTGTTGTGTTGACATCGCTCAAGGCAAGGGCTTTGTTCTTCAATGTGCTAGCCCCTTAGCAGCTGATAGCGTGCAGCAGACCAGGGTGGTTACAGTGGGGAAGTGATGCTGATTGTGATGTTGAAATACCTGAGTCAGCGCTGGTGGCTATGTGTGCAGAGAGAGAAGAGACTCTTTAGGACAGGGGAAAGTGGGGACATCTGAACTAGAATTTCCTGGAATTAAGACAGCTGTGACGACGGTAACAATCATAGTTGTCACGACAACATGCGCAGCGGGCAAAAATGGATGAAATGATGTCACATTGACGTCCTAATAACATCATAATAACGTAATTTCAACCAGTTTAACTGTGATGATGTTATTTCAACCAGATTGTCCAGGTGGTCTGAGGACCTGGTTGTACCATGGGGCTTGGGTGATGGGGCAGAATGGGCAATGTTAGGATATTAGGTCTGTTGTTCGGTTTCAGTCGGTTACATTATGGCAGCAAGCTGATCTCTTATCCCACTATTCTTCAAAATGGGCTGAATCATCATTGCTCATTGGGTTGGACTTTGGCTCTGCACAGGTCATCACCAGCCTGATTCAGCTTATCAACCAGCTAGGGCTGGAGCAAAAACCTACAGGAGGGATCTCTCCATGAACAGGGTTGGAGTTAAACCTACAGGACGGTATCTCTCCAGGAACAGGGTTGGAGTTAAAACCTACAGGAGGGTAGCTCTCCAGGAACAGGGTTGGAGTTAAACCTACAGGAGGATATCTCTCCAGGAACAGGGTTGGAGTTAAACCTACAGGAGGATATCTCTCCAGGAACAGGGTTGGAGTTAAACCTACAGGAGGGTATCTCTCCAGGAACAGGGTTGGAGTTAAACCTACAGGAGGGTAGCTCTCCAGGTACAGGGTTGGAGTTAAACCCTACAGGATGGTAGCTCTCCAGGAACAGGGTTGGAGAGCCCTGATTTCACCCATGGGATGACTCATAGTTACAACCATGTCCATGTTAGTGCACCACTATAGTACGCACATTGCACCGTTCATTTGTCAGACAGTGCGTGGTTCAGGTCTCTAATGTTTTTCCGTTGTAATTGAGACAGTGAATTTGAAAGGCATGTATGATATCATATGACTCATCCTTAATTAGAGGAAGGATCATCAGGACGACGAAAGACTGATTCTTGATTAGTGGAAGGATCATCAGGACGATGAAAGACTGATTCTTGATTAGTGGAAGGATCATCAGGATGATGAAAGACTGATCCTTGATTAGTGGAAGGATCATCAGGATGATGAAAGACTGATTCTTGATTAGTGGAAGGATCATCAGGACGATGAAAGACTGATTCTTGATTAGTGGAAGGATCATCAGGACGATGAAAGACTGATTCTTGATTAGTGGAAGGATCATCAGGACGATGAAAGACTGATTCTTGATTAGTGGAAGGATCATCAGGACGATGAAAGACTGATTCTTGATTAGTGGAAGGATCATCAGGACGATGAAAGACTGATTCTTGATTAGTGGAAGGATCATCAGGACGATGAAAGACTGATCCTTAATTAGAGGAAGGATCATCAGGACGATGAAAGACTGATTCTTGATTAGTGGAAGGATCATCAGAACGATGAAAGACTGATTCTTGATTAGTGGAAGGATCATCAGGACGATGAAAGACTGATTCTTGATTAGTGGAAGGATCATCAGGACGATGAAAGACTGATTCTTGATTAGTGGAAGGATCATCAGGACGATGAAAGACTGATTCTTGATTAGTGGAAGGATCATCAGAACGATGAAAGACTGATTCTTGATTAGTGGAAGGATCATCAGGACGATGAAAGACTGATCCTTGATTAGTGGAAGGATCATCAGGACGATGAAAGACTGATTCTTGATTAGTGGAAGGATCATCAGGACGATGAAAGACTGATCCTTAATTAGAGGAAGGATCATCAGGATGACGAGGGACTGATCTTGGAAGCGTGGGGGGCTTGGGGATAATTAGGAGATTCATATCGGGGCAATTAAAAGCCTCTGTCTACATTCCAAATGCACCCTATTCTCTATATAGTACCCATAGCATGCGGGTCAAAAGTTGTGCACTATGTAGGGAACAGGGTGCCATTTGGGCCTCTGTGGCTGTCTTGTCTGAGGCTCAGAGGCAGGTGTTTGACACTAACAGCTCCTCTGCCGCGAGACATGGAAGTCGGGCCTCTGGGATCCAAGCCGGGGGCAGCTGTGGAGAAGGAGATGTGGTTGCTGGCTTCTGCTCTGGGTGCACAGAAACTTGTATGTCAGCAGTATATGCATTGTGTTAGACTGGGACTAGACTAGGAAATGTGCTTTAATCAGCCACCAACAGCCTTCCTTACATTTGGTGGCAGCGGTGGGATCCAGACAGTGGGCAGCAATCCACAGGGCAGCAACATCTCCAGCAGAAAGGCCCAGTATAAAGGATGTTAGCAGCTGGCTGCTGTATGATACTTTATGATAGTATTATAGGTATATGATGATTAGAATCATATATTTGATTTATCCATGAAGGCCCTATGATGATTAGAATCATGTATTTGATTCCTCCATGAAGGGCCTATGATGATTAGAATCATATATTTGATTTCTCCATGAAGGGCCTATGATGATTAGAATCATATATTTGATTTCTCCATGAAGGGCCTATGATGATTAGAATCATGTATTTGATTCCTCCATGAAGGCCCTATGATGATTAGAATCATGTATTTGATTCCTCCATGAAGGGCCTATGATGATTAGAATCATGTATTTGATTCCTCCATGAAGGGCCTATGATGATTAGAATCATGTATTTGATTTCTCCATGAAGGCCCTATGATGATTAGAATCATATATTTAATCCTTCCATGAAGGTCCTATGATGATTAGAATCATGTATTTGATTCCTCCATGAAGGGCCTATGATGATTAGAATCATGTATTTGATTCCTCCATGAAGGGCCTATGATGATTAGAATCATGTATTTGATTCCTCCATGAAGGGCCTATGATGATTAGAATCATATATTTGATTCCTCCATGAAGTTCCTATGATGATTAGAATCATGTATTTGATTCCTCCATGAAGGTCCTTTGATGATTAGAATCATGTATTTGATTCCTCCATGAAGGTCCTTTGATGATTAGAATCATGTATTTGATTCCTCCATGAAGGGCCTATGATGATTAGCATCCTAACTACTGTCTGTCTTGTATACAGTTGATATGCCATGTTGCTTTGATTGTATTGCCATAAGTTGGTTTTGGGCTGCCTCCAAGTATATGTTGGTTCTGCAATTCATCAATGGTTCATCAATGGTTTCATCAATGGTTCATCAATGTACACAGTGCAAGACCAGGCCCTGTGCACTGCAGTGACAGCAAGACCAGGCCCTGTGCACTGCAGTGACAGCAAGACCAGGTCCTGTGCACTGCAGTGACAGCAAGACCAGGCCCTGTGCACTGCAGTGACAGCAAGACCAGGCCCTGTGCACTGCAGTGACACTGCAGTGACAGCAAGACCAGGCCCTGTGCACTGCAGTGACAACAAGACCAGGCCCTGTGCACTGCAGTGACAGCAAGACCAGGCCCTGTGCACTGCAGTGACAGCAAGACCAGGCCCTGTGCGCTGCAGTGACAGCAAGACCAGGCCCTGTGCACTGCAGTGACAGCAAGACCAGGCCCTGTGCACTGCAGTGACAGTAAGACCAGGCCCTGTGCACTGCAGTGACAGCAAGACCAGGCCCTGTGCACTGCAGTGACAACAAGACCAGGCCCTGTGCACTGCAGTGACAGCAAGACCAGGCCCTGTGCACTGCAGTGACAGCAAGACCAGGCCCTGTGCACTGCAGTGACAGCAAGACCAGGCCCTGTGCACTGCAGTGACAGCAAGACCAGGCCCTGTGCACTGCAGTGACAGCAAGACCAGGTCTACTGAAATAAACACCGTTTGTATGTATTTTAGTGACATTTTCCACCTCAGCTTCTGTAGTTGGTAAAAGTAAGGAATCCGATGCTGGTAATGTAGAGAAGTGAATGTATCTAATGCCGAGCCAGACAGAGACACCAGACTGTCTGTCAGCCACTTCAAAGAGACTTGAATGTGGGAATCCAAACAGAAGCTCATAGAATGCACAAAGCTCTGGCTTTTCAAAAATACTGTCTGTCTGTCTGTCTGTCTGTCTGTCTGTCTGTCTGTCTGTCTGTCGCAGCTCCTTTTGTCCGATCTCCATAGGCCTCACCTTTCTCTCTGGGTGGAATGAAAGGAGATGAGCACACAGAGGCTTGGCTGCTGGGTGTATGTACCTCCTTCCTAACATAGGTAAAGAGAAGGCAATTGGCCCAACATTTAAACATATGAGTCCTCTTTAGCCTGATACATTGCTTTCATGTCTATCACTCAGACTGGTAACGTTACCCATAGAGCAGTCATGTCTATCAGTCAGACTGGTAACGTTACCCATAGAGCAGTCATGTCTATCACTCAGACTGGTAACGTTACTCATAGAGCAGTCATGTCTATCACTCAGACTGGTAACGTTACCCATAGAGCAGTCATGTCTATCACTCAGACTGGTAACGTTACCCATAGAGCAGTCATGTCTATCAGTCAGACTGGTAACGTTACCCATAGAGCAGTCATGTCTATCACTCAGACTGGTAACGTTACTCATAGAGCAGTCATGTCTATCACTCAGACTGGTAACGTTACCCATAGAGCAGTCATGTCTATCACTCAGACTGGTAACGTTACTCATAGAGCAGGCATGTCTATCAGTCAGACTGGTAACGTTACCCATAGAGCAGTCATGTCTATCACTCAGACTGGTAACGTTACCCATAGAGCAGTCATGTCTATCACTCAGACTGGTAACGTTACCCATAGAGCAGTCATGTCTATCACTCAGACTGGTAACGTTACCCATGGAGCAGTCATGTCTATCACTCAGACTGGTAACGTTACTCATAGAGCAGTCAGGCCTTTAATGTATTTGATGTATTTGATGGGAGAGACAGCTCGATGGATCTAACTATGGGTCGAGACAGACAGGACTGATACAGTGCATTCGGAAAGTATTCACACCCCTTGACTTTTTCCACATTTTGTTATGTTACAGCCTTATTCTAAAATTATTTACATTTTTTCCCCTTCCCCTCATCAGTCTACACACATCGGGGGAGAAGGGCCTCGGTCAGGGAGATGACCAAGAACCCAATGGTCACGATGACAGAGCTCCAGAGTTCCTCTGTAGAGATGGGAAAACCTTCCAGAAGGACAGCCATCTCTGCAGCACTCCACCAATCAGGCCTTTATGGTAGAGTGGCCAGACGGAAGCCACTCCTCAGTAAAAGGCACATAACAGGCCGCTTGGAGTTTGCCAAAAGGGACCTAAAGGACTCTCAGATCATGAGAAACCAGATTCTTTGGTCTGATGAATCCAAGATTGAACGCTTTGGCCTCAATGCCAAGCGTCACGTCTGGAGGAAACCTGGCACCATCCCTACAGTGAAGCATGGTGGTGGCAGCATCATGCTGCAGGGATGTTTTTCAGCGGCAGGGACTGGGAGACTAGTCAGGATCGGGGGAAAGATGAACGGAGAAAAGTACAGAGAGATCCTTGATGGAAACCTGCTCCAGTGCGCTCGGTACCTCAGACTGGGATCGAAGGTTCACCTTCCAACAGGACGACGACCCTAAGCACACAGCCAAAAAAACGCAGCAGTTCTTGAGTGGCCCAGCCAGAGCCTGGACTTGAACCTGATCGAACATCCCTGGAGAGACCTGAAAATAGCTCTGCAGCAACGCTCCCCATCTAACCTGACAGAGCTTGAGAGGATCTGCAGAGAAGAATGGGAGAAACTCCCCAAATACAGGTGTGCCAAGCTTGTAGCGTCATACCCAAGAAGACTCGAGGCTGTAATTGCTGCCAAAGATGCTTCAATGAAGTACTGAGTAAAGGGTTTGAATACTTAGGTAAATTTGATATTTAAGTTTAGTATTTTTTATGCATTTGCACAAAAATATAACAACCTGTTTTTGCTTTGTCATTATGGGGTATTGTGTGTAGATTGATTAGGGGGGGGAATGATCCGTTTTAGAATAAGGCTGTAACGTAAACAAAATGTGGAAAGAGTCGAGGGCTCTGAATACCTCCTGAATGGACTGTATATAAGTGATTATATAGTCTTGGCCCGTGTTAGATTACTGTATATCCCTGTGGCCTACAGCAGGGGAATGTAGAATGACTGTCTTGTCCCAGGCTGGGCTCCAGCAGCACCCGTCTAGTCAGGAGGCCTGTATTTCACGCTCCCTTCTGCGTCCCAAATGGCACTCTATATTCCCTATTTAGTGAACAACGTTTGACCCATAGAGCTCTGGTCAAAAGTAGTGCATTATATAGGGCCTATGTAGGGAATAGGGTGCCATTTGGAAATCAGCCCATGGCTGTCATCAGTCACACTCTGGAGCCCTTAACAGCCCTGATGGACCCTTCAGAACACATTCTAATGTGTGTGTGTGTGTTAACATTTCTGTATGTGTGTTCATGTGTTTATGAGTGGGCAGCAGTACAGTGTTTTGACATCTACCATAGCCCACACTGCTCCAGGCTCCTAATAAGAACAGCACAGGACTCATTATCTTGCAGTAATACTCTAAATAATACTCTCAAAAAAGAATACCACACTCTATTCCTCACCATGAGCCATAGCCATCAATGGATAATCATAGCATCTGGCTGAAATGGCATCACTTCAACAGTGGGACTGGGGAAATACTGGTACAGCTCAATGGTTCTTGAGTTACTTCATAAGCATTCTGAGCTTTCTACTGTATGTATAGTATAGGATATGTGTTTGTGATGCTTAAAGTAGAGTTTGTCACAACACACACACACACACACACACAATTCAGTCCCATTCAAAATCCATAATCCAATTTCTGGTCCCCACAAGTATAGTTAAACACATCCACACACGCACACACACTCAGGCTTATCTCTGCCTGGGGATTCATTCCAGGTTAATATATCTGTCTATGTTGCATTCAGCTGATACACCCCAGACTCATCTCTCTATGACATCACCAGCACCCAACAAAGGATAGTGCAGTGCCTGCTGGGAAAATAAATAAACGTTTAGAAAGTAAAACAATATGAGGCAATTAGGTAAACGACTGTATATTCTCACAGGGGGCTGTCTCAATAGTTTTATTAATGTGCTATCTTTCATCATAATTTGTGCTACTCTTGCATGAGGTAATATCTTTATTTTCCCATTATGTTGGCCTGGGAAACTGTAATACATACAAATGTCCTGAAGAGGCCAGTCTTACCATTTGGTATTTTTGGGCAAAGTTAATAGCGCTGAGTGTTTTTAGTGGGTTTAATGTTAATGTCACGTATACTCCCTCTCCAGCCTCTAGATCATCAGGCTGCTGATTATCCCGCACACCTGTCACCATGACTCATGACACTCACCTGGACTCCATCACCTCCTTGATTATCTTCCCTATATCTGTCACTCCCCTTGGTTCTTTCCTCAGGTGTTATTGACTGTGTTTTCATGTCAGTGCGGTATTTGTGTTTTGTGTTTTTTGTTTATTTATTAAAACACTCACACTCCCTGAACTTGCTTCCTGACTCTCAGCGCACTCCTAACAGTTAACCCATTTTAGTGTGTTAATATGCTCTATAAGCCTCGTTCAGATTGGTCCAGTGCTACTGCCAACTCCTTGGCACCTTGGGCTTGTGTCAAACTCAATCACAATGTCCCAAGCCATTATACAATGTGTCCTTGTGAACCACACTGTACTCTGCACACTAACCCTTGTGATTTCGGAGGAATTGCAACAGGGCCGGGCTCATTGTCAGAGAGTATATACAGTTATCACCATGGATACTTGACTTCCACACCACCTCAGCTGCATGAGAAAATACTAAATCTGCGTCCCAAAAATGGCGCCCTATTCCCTATATAGTACACTACTTTAGACCAGAGCCCTATTCCCTATATAGTGCACTACTTTAGACCAGAGCCCTATGGGTCCTATGCTGGACATATTGTAAATGTCAGAGAGCGGCCTTGCTCCCGTTGAAGCCAGGGTGTTGAGTCCTGAGGCCTGTCTCACTATGGGCATGACACCTCCAGTACAATCACACCTGAATCAAGTCATACAGGGTATAATGATTTTTTAACCAGTTAAATATAGGTCTGCTTGTTCTGACCAGATAAAGGGCTGATGATGTTTTTACCAGTTGAATCAGGTGTGCTTGTACAGTGGAACTGGCTGGGGACTAGCTGAGGACAATGGGGGTACTCAAGGAGAGGTTTGAGTTCATTCCCTTTCTTCCTCGAGCATCCATACATGTACCATGTGATGTGGGTTTTCTCATGATGCTCAGTTAGTCAGTGAGCACTGTATGTCCACACAGACAGAGATCGCTCAGACAGGGCAGGCTTATGAGGCCTGTTATATTAGCAGTTAAGACAGACCTGCACTGTGCCTCTCTATAGTCTAACATGAGAATAATGGCCTGCACGGTGCCTCTCTCTAGTCTAACATGAGAATAATGGCCTGCACGGTGCCTCTCTCTAGTCTAACATGAGAATAATGACCTGCACGGTGCCTCTCTCTAGTCTAACATGAGAATAATGGCCTGCACGGTGCCTCTCTCTAGTCTAACATGAGAATAATGTCCTGCACGGTGCCTCTCTCTAGTCTAACATGAGAATAATGTCCTGCACGGTGCCTCTCTCTAGTCTAACATGAGAATAATGGCCTGCACGGTGCCTCTCTCTAGTCTAACATGAGAATAATGGCCTGCACGGTGCCTCTCTCTAGTCTAACATGAGAATAATGGCCTGCACGGTGCCTCTCTCCAGTCTAACATGAGAATAATGGCCTGCACGGTGCCTCTCTCTAGTCTAACATGAGAATAATGGCCTGCAGGGTGCCTCTCTCTAGTCTAACATGAGAATAATGGCCTGCACGGTGCCTCTCTCCAGTCTAACATGAGAATAATGGCCTGCACGGTGCCTCTCTCCAGTCTAACATGAGAATAATGTCCTGCACGGTGCCTCTCTCTAGTCTAACATGAGAATAATGTCCTGCACGGTGCCTCTCTCTAGTCTAACATGAGAATAATGGCCTGCACGGTGCCTCTCTCTAGTCTAACATGAGAATAATGGCCTGCACGGTGCCTCTCTCTAGTCTAACATGAGAATAATGGCCTGCGCGGTGCCTCTCTCTAGTCTAACATGAGAATAATGGCCTGCACGGTGCCTCTCTCTAGTCTAACATGAGAATAATGGCCTGCACGGTGCCTCTCTCTAGTCTAACATGAGAATAATGACCTGCACGGTGCCTCTCTCTAGTCTAACATGAGAATAATGGCCTGCACGGTGCCTCTCTCTAGTCTAACATGAGAATAATGGCCTGCACGGTGCCTCTCTCTAGTCTAACATGAGAATAATGGCCTGCACGGTGCCTCTCTCCAGTCTAACATGAGAATAATGGCCTGCACGGTGCCTCTCTCCAGTCTAACATGAGAATAATGTCCTGCACGGTGCCTCTCTCCAGTCTAACATGAGAATAATGGCCTGCACGGTGCCTCTCTCTAGTCTAACATGAGAATAATGGCCTGCACGGTGCCTTTCTCTAGTCTAACATGAGAATAATGGCCTGCACGGTGCCTCTCTCCAGTCTAACATGAGAATAATGTCCTGCACGGTGCCTCTCTCTAGTCTAACATGAGAATAATGGCCTGCACGGTGCCTCTCTCCAGTCTAACATGAGACTAATGGCCTGCACGGTGCCTCTCTCTAGTCTAACATGAGAATAATGACCTGCACGGTGCCTCTCTCTAGTCTAACATGAGAATAATGGCCTGCACGGTGCCTCTCTCTAGTCTAACATGAGAATAATGGCCTGCACGGTGCCTCTCTCCAGTCTAACATGAGAATAATGGCCTGCACGGTGCCTCTCTCTAGTCTAACATGAGAATAATGGCCTGCACGGTGCCTCTCTCTAGTCTAACATGAGAATAATGGCCTGCACGGTGCCTCTCTCTAGTCTAACATGAGAATAATGGCCTGCACGGTGCCTCTCTCTAGTCTAACATGAGAATAATGGCCTGCACGGTGCCTCTCTCTAGTCTAACATGAGAATAATGGCCTGCAGGGTGCCTCTCTCTAGTCTAACATGAGAATAATGGCCTGCACGGTGCCTCTCTCTAGTCTAACATGAGAATAATGGCCTGCACGGTGCCTCTCTCTAGTCTAACATGAGAATAATGGCCTGCACGGTGCCTCTCTCTAGTCTAACATGAGAATAATGGCCTGCACGGTGCCTCTCTCTAGTCTAACATGAGAATAATGGCCTGCACGGTGCCTCTCTCTAGTCTAACATGAGAATAATGGCCTGCACGGTGCCTCTCACTAGTCTAACATGAGAATAATGGCCTGCAGGGTGCCTCTCTCTAGTCTAACATGAGAATAATGGCCTGCACGGTGCCTCTCTCTAGTCTAACATGAGAATAATGGCCTGCACGGTGCCTCTCTCTAGTCTAACATGAGAATAATGGCCTGCACGGTGCCTCTCTCTAGTCTAACATGAGAATAATGGCCTGCACGGTGCCTCTCTCTAGTCTAACATGAGAATAATGGCCTGCACGGTGCCTCTCTCCAGTCTAACATGTGAATAATGGCCTGCACGGTGCCTCTCTCTAGTCTAACATGAGAATAATGGCCTGCACGGTGCCTCTCTCCAGTCTAACATGAGAATAATGGCCTGCACGGTGCCTCTCTCTAGTCTAACATGAGACTAATGGCCTGCACGGTGCCTCTCTCTAGTCTAACATGAGAATAATGACCTGCACGGTGCCTCTCTCTAGTCTAACATGAGAATAATGGCCTGCACGGTGCCTCTCTCTAGTCTAACATGAGAATAATGGCCTGCACGGTGCCTCTCTCTAGTCTAACATGAGAATAATGGCCTGCACGGTGCCTCTCTCCAGTCTAACATGAGAATAATGGCCTGCACGGTGCCTCTCTCCAGTCTAACATGAGAATAATGTCCTGCACGGTGCCTCTCTCCAGTCTAACATGAGAATAATGGCCTGCACGGTGCCTCTCTCTAGTCTAACATGAGAATAATGGCCTGCACGGTGCCTTTCTCTAGTCTAACATGAGAATAATGGCCTGCACGGTGCCTCTCTCCAGTCTAACATGAGAATAATGTCCTGCACGGTGCCTCTCTCTAGTCTAACATGAGAATAATGGCCTGCACGGTGCCTCTCTCCAGTCTAACATGAGACTAATGGCCTGCACGGTGCCTCTCTCTAGTCTAACATGAGAATAATGACCTGCACGGTGCCTCTCTCTAGTCTAACATGAGAATAATGGCCTGCACGGTGCCTCTCTCTAGTCTAACATGAGAATAATGGCCTGCACGGTGCCTCTCTCCAGTCTAACATGAGAATAATGGCCTGCACGGTGCCTCTCTCTAGTCTAACATGAGAATAATGGCCTGCACGGTGCCTCTCTCTAGTCTAACATGAGAATAATGGCCTGCACGGTGCCTCTCTCTAGTCTAACATGAGAATAATGGCCTGCACGGTGCCTCTCTCTAGTCTAACATGAGAATAATGGCCTGCACGGTGCCTCTCTCTAGTCTAACATGAGAATAATGGCCTGCACGGTGCCTCTCTCTAGTCTAACATGAGAATAATGGCCTGCACGGTGCCTCTCTCTAGTCTAACATGAGAATAATGGCCTGCACGGTGCCTCTCTCTAGTCTAACATGAGAATAATGGCCTGCACGGTGCCTCTCTCTAGTCTAACATGAGAATAATGGCCTGCACGGTGCCTCTCTCTAGTCTAACATGAGAATAATGGCCTGCACGGTGCCTCTCTCTAGTCTAACATGAGAATAATGGCCTGCACGGTGCCTCTCACTAGTCTAACATGAGAATAATGGCCTGCAGGGTGCCTCTCTCTAGTCTAACATGAGAATAATGGCCTGCACGGTGCCTCTCTCTAGTCTAACATGAGAATAATGGCCTGCACGGTGCCTCTCTCTAGTCTAACATGAGAATAATGGCCTGCACGGTGCCTCTCTCTAGTCTAACATGAGAATAATGGCCTGCACGGTGCCTCTCTCTAGTCTAACATGAGAATAATGGCCTGCACGGTGCCTCTCTCCAGTCTAACATGTGAATAATGGCCTGCACGGTGCCTCTCTCTAGTCTAACATGAGAATAATGGCCTGCACGGTGCCTCTCTCTAGTCTAACATGAGAATAATGGCCTGCACGGTGCCTCTCTCTAGTCTAACATGAGAATAATGGCCTGCACGGTGCCTCTCTCTAGTCTAACATGAGAATAATGGCCTGCACGGTGCCTCTCTCTAGTCTAACATGAGAATAATGGCCTGCACGGTGCCTCTCTCTAGTCTAACATGAGAATAATGGCCTGCACGGTGCCTCTCTCTAGTCTAACATGAGAATAATGGCCTGCACGGTGCCTCTCTCTAGTCTAACATGAGAATAATGGCCTGCACGGTGCCTCTCTCTAGTCTAACATGAGAATAATGGCCTGCACGGTGCCTCTCACTAGTCTAACATGAGAATAATGGCCTGCAGGGTGCCTCTCTCTAGTCTAACATGAGAATAATGGCCTGCACGGTGCCTCTCTCTAGTCTAACATGAGAATAATGGCCTGCACGGTGCCTCTCTCTAGTCTAACATGAGAATAATGGCCTGCACGGTGCCTCTCTCTAGTCTAACATGAGAATAATGGCCTGCACGGTGCCTCTCTCTAGTCTAACATGAGAATAATGGCCTGCACGGTGCCTCTCTCCAGTCTAACATGTGAATAATGGCCTGCACGGTGCCTCTCTCTAGTCTAACATGAGAATAATGGCCTGCACGGTGCCTCTCTCCAGTCTAACATGAGAATAATGGCCTGCACGGTGCCTCTCTCTAGTCTAACATGAGACTAATGGCCTGCACGGTGCCTCTCTCTAGTCTAACATGAGAATAATGACCTGCACGGTGCCTCTCCCTAGTCTAACATGAGAATAATGGCCTGCACGGTGCCTCTCTCTAGTCTAACATGAGAATAATGGCCTGCACGGTGCCTCTCTCTAGTCTAACATGAGAATAATGGCCTGCAGGGTGCCTCTCTCTAGTCTAACATGAGAATAATGGCCTGCACGGTGCCTCTCTCCAGTCTAACATGAGAATAATGGCCTGCACGGTGCCTCTCTCCAGTCTAACATGAGAATAATGTCCTGCACGGTGCCTCTCTCTAGTCTAACATGAGAATAATGTCCTGCACGGTGCCTCTCTCTAGTCTAACATGAGAATAATGGCCTGCACGGTGCCTCTCTCTAGTCTAACATGAGAATAATGGCCTGCGCGGTGCCTCTCTCTAGTCTAACATGAGAATAATGGCCTGCGCGGTGCCTCTCTCTAGTCTAACATGAGAATAATGGCCTGCACGGTGCCTCTCTCTAGTCTAACATGAGAATAATGGCCTGCACGGTGCCTCTCTCTAGTCTAACATGAGAATAATGACCTGCACGGTGCCTCTCTCTAGTCTAACATGAGAATAATGGCCTGCACGGTGCCTCTCTCTAGTCTAACATGAGAATAATGGCCTGCACGGTGCCTCTCTCTAGTCTAACATGAGAATAATGGCCTGCACGGTGCCTCTCTCCAGTCTAACATGAGAATAATGGCCTGCACGGTGCCTCTCTCCAGTCTAACATGAGAATAATGTCCTGCACGGTGCCTCTCTCCAGTCTAACATGAGAATAATGGCCTGCACGGTGCCTCTCTCTAGTCTAACATGAGAATAATGGCCTGCACGGTGCCTTTCTCTAGTCTAACATGAGAATAATGGCCTGCACGGTGCCTCTCTCCAGTCTAACATGAGAATAATGTCCTGCACGGTGCCTCTCTCTAGTCTAACATGAGAATAATGGCCTGCACGGTGCCTCTCTCCAGTCTAACATGAGACTAATGGCCTGCACGGTGCCTCTCTCTAGTCTAACATGAGAATAATGACCTGCACGGTGCCTCTCTCTAGTCTAACATGAGAATAATGGCCTGCACGGTGCCTCTCTCTAGTCTAACATGAGAATAATGGCCTGCACGGTGCCTCTCTCCAGTCTAACATGAGAATAATGGCCTGCACGGTGCCTCTCTCTAGTCTAACATGAGAATAATGGCCTGCACGGTGCCTCTCACTAGTCTAACATGAGAATAATGGCCTGCAGGGTGCCTCTCTCTAGTCTAACATGAGAATAATGGCCTGCACGGTGCCTCTCTCTAGTCTAACATGAGAATAATGGCCTGCACGGTGCCTCTCTCTAGTCTAACATGAGAATAATGGCCTGCACGGTGCCTCTCTCTAGTCTAACATGAGAATAATGGCCTGCACGGTGCCTCTCTCTAGTCTAACATGAGAATAATGGCCTGCACGGTGCCTCTCTCCAGTCTAACATGTGAATAATGGCCTGCACGGTGCCTCTCTCTAGTCTAACATGAGAATAATGGCCTGCACGGTGCCTCTCTCCAGTCTAACATGAGAATAATGGCCTGCACGGTGCCTCTCTCTAGTCTAACATGAGACTAATGGCCTGCACGGTGCCTCTCTCTAGTCTAACATGAGAATAATGACCTGCACGGTGCCTCTCTCTAGTCTAACATGAGAATAATGTCCTGCACGGTGCCTCTCTCTAGTCTAACATGAGAATAATGGCCTGCACGGTGCCTCTCTCCAGTCTAACATGAGACTAATGGCCTGCACGGTGCCTCTCTCTAGTCTAACATGAGAATAATGACCTGCACGGTGCCTCTCTCTAGTCTAACATGAGAATAATGGCCTGCACGGTGCCTCTCTCTAGTCTAACATGAGAATAATGGCCTGCACGGTGCCTCTCTCCAGTCTAACATGAGAATAATGGCCTGCACGGTGCCTCTCTCTAGTCTAACATGAGAATAATGGCCTGCACGGTGCCTCTCTCTAGTCTAACATGAGAATAATGGCCTGCACGGTGCCTCTCTCTAGTCTAACATGAGAATAATGGCCTGCACGGTGCCTCTCTCTAGTCTAACATGAGAATAATGGCCTGCACGGTGCCTCTCTCTAGTCTAACATGAGAATAATGGCCTGCAGGGTGCCTCTCTCTAGTCTAACATGAGAATAATGGCCTGCACGGTGCCTCTCTCTAGTCTAACATGAGAATAATGGCCTGCACGGTGCCTCTCTCTAGTCTAACATGAGAATAATGGCCTGCACGGTGCCTCTCTCTAGTCTAACATGAGAATAATGGCCTGCACGGTGCCTCTCTCTAGTCTAACATGAGAATAATGGCCTGCACGGTGCCTCTCTCTAGTCTAACATGAGAATAATGGCCTGCACGGTGCCTCTCACTAGTCTAACATGAGAATAATGGCCTGCACGGTGCCTCTCACTAGTCTAACATGAGAATAATGGCCTGCAGGGTGCCTCTCTCTAGTCTAACATGAGAATAATGGCCTGCACGGTGCCTCTCTCTAGTCTAACATGAGAATAATGGCCTGCACGGTGCCTCTCTCTAGTCTAACATGAGAATAATGGCCTGCACGGTGCCTCTCTCTAGTCTAACATGAGAATAATGGCCTGCACGGTGCCTCTCTCTAGTCTAACATGAGAATAATGGCCTGCACGGTGCCTCTCTCCAGTCTAATATGTGAATAATGGCCTGCACGGTGCCTCTCTCTAGTCTAACATGAGAATAATGGCCTGCACGGTGCCTCTCTCCAGTCTAACATGAGAATAATGGCCTGCACGGTGCCTCTCTCTAGTCTAACATGAGACTAATGGCCTGCACGGTGCCTCTCTCTAGTCTAACATGAGAATAATGACCTGCACGGTGCCTCTCTCTAGTCTAACATGAGAATAATGGCCTGCACGGTGCCTCTCTCTAGTCTAACATGAGAATAATGGCCTGCACGGTGCCTCTCTCTAGTCTAACATGAGAATAATGGCCTGCACGGTGCCTCTCTCCAGTCTAACATGAGAATAATGGCCTGCACGGTGCCTCTCTCCAGTCTAACATGAGAATAATGTCCTGCACGGTGCCTCTCTCCAGTCTAACATGAGAATAATGGCCTGCACGGTGCCTCTCTCTAGTCTAACATGAGAATAATGGCCTGCACGGTGCCTTTCTCTAGTCTAACATGAGAATAATGGCCTGCACGGTGCCTCTCTCCAGTCTAACATGAGAATAATGTCCTGCACGGTGCCTCTCTCTAGTCTAACATGAGAATAATGGCCTGCACGGTGCCTCTCTCCAGTCTAACATGAGACTAATGGCCTGCACGGTGCCTCTCTCTAGTCTAACATGAGAATAATGACCTGCACGGTGCCTCTCTCTAGTCTAACATGAGAATAATGGCCTGCACGGTGCCTCTCTCTAGTCTAACATGAGAATAATGGCCTGCACGGTGCCTCTCTCCAGTCTAACATGAGAATAATGGCCTGCACGGTGCCTCTCTCTAGTCTAACATGAGAATAATGGCCTGCACGGTGCCTCTCTCTAGTCTAACATGAGAATAATGGCCTGCACGGTGCCTCTCTCTAGTCTAACATGAGAATAATGGCCTGCACGGTGCCTCTCTCTAGTCTAACATGAGAATAATGGCCTGCACGGTGCCTCTCTCTAGTCTAACATGAGAATAATGGCCTGCACGGTGCCTCTCTCTAGTCTAACATGAGAATAATGGCCTGCACGGTGCCTCTCTCTAGTCTAACATGAGAATAATGGCCTGCACGGTGCCTCTCTCTAGTCTAACATGAGAATAATGGCCTGCACGGTGCCTCTCTCTAGTCTAACATGAGAATAATGGCCTGCACGGTGCCTCTCTCTAGTCTAACATGAGAATAATGGCCTGCACGGTGCCTCTCTCTAGTCTAACATGAGAATAATGGCCTGCACGGTGCCTCTCACTAGTCTAACATGAGAATAATGGCCTGCAGGGTGCCTCTCTCTAGTCTAACATGAGAATAATGGCCTGCACGGTGCCTCTCTCTAGTCTAACATGAGAATAATGGCCTGCACGGTGCCTCTCTCTAGTCTAACATGAGAATAATGGCCTGCACGGTGCCTCTCTCTAGTCTAACATGAGAATAATGGCCTGCACGGTGCCTCTCTCTAGTCTAACATGAGAATAATGGCCTGCACGGTGCCTCTCTCCAGTCTAACATGTGAATAATGGCCTGCACGGTGCCTCTCTCTAGTCTAACATGAGAATAATGGCCTGCACGGTGCCTCTCTCCAGTCTAACATGAGAATAATGGCCTGCACGGTGCCTCTCTCTAGTCTAACATGAGACTAATGGCCTGCACGGTGCCTCTCTCTAGTCTAACATGAGAATAATGACCTGCACGGTGCCTCTCTCTAGTCTAACATGAGAATAATGGCCTGCACGGTGCCTCTCTCTAGTCTAACATGAGAATAATGGCCTGCACGGTGCCTCTCTCTAGTCTAACATGAGAATAATGGCCTGCACGGTGCCTCTCTCTAGTCTAACATGAGAATAATGGCCTGCACGGTGCCTCTCTCTAGTCTAACATGAGAATAATGGCCTGCACGGTGCCTCTCTCTAGTCTAACATGAGAATAATGGCCTGCACGGTGCCTCTCTCTAGTCTAACATGAGAATAATGGCCTGCAGGGTGCCTCTCTCTAGTCTAACATGAGAATAATGGCCTGCACGGTGCCTCTCTCTAGTCTAACATGAGAATAATGGCCTGCACGGTGCCTCTCTCTAGTCTAACATGAGAATAATGGCCTGCACGGTGCCTCTCTCTAGTCTAACATGAGAATAATGGCCTGCACGGTGCCTCTCTCTAGTCTAACATGAGAATAATGGCCTGCACGGTGCCTCTCTCTAGTCTAACATGAGAATAATGGCCTGCACGGTGCCTCTCACTAGTCTAACATGAGAATAATGGCCTGCAGGGTGCCTCTCTCTAGTCTAACATGAGAATAATGGCCTGCACGGTGCCTCTCTCTAGTCTAACATGAGAATAATGGCCTGCACGGTGCCTCTCTCTAGTCTAACATGAGAATAATGGCCTGCACGGTGCCTCTCTCTAGTCTAACATGAGAATAATGGCCTGCACGGTGCCTCTCTCTAGTCTAACATGAGAATAATGGCCTGCACGGTGCCTCTCTCCAGTCTAACATGTGAATAATGGCCTGCACGGTGCCTCTCTCTAGTCTAACATGAGAATAATGTCCTGCACGGTGCCTCTCTCTAGTCTAACATGAGAATAATGGCCTGCACGGTGCCTCTCTCCAGTCTAACATGAGAATAATGGCCTGCACGGTGCCTCTCTCTAGTCTAACATGAGAATAATGGCCTGCACGGTGCCTCTCTCTAGTCTAACATGAGAATAATGGCCTGCACGGTGCCTCTCTCTAGTCTAACATGAGAATAATGGCCTGCACGGTGCCTCTCTCCAGTCTAACATGAGAATAATGGCCTGCACGGTGCCTCTCTCTAGTCTAACATGAGAATAATGGCCTGCACGTTGGCTCAGCCCCCTTAGTTACACTAAGCCTTGTAATCCACTGGCCTGATACACATTTCATCCTCAAATGCGTTTTCACAATGTGATATTGTGAATGTGTGTAACACTGTCTGTATTGATGAGGCTAATGTGCAGTAGCAGCAGTAGTAACCTTTGTCCAAGTGAATGTGCATCTCTGGGAGTTGTCCACTGTTGTTGTGTATAGGGCTGTGTTTAAATGTTTTACCCTGTCTTTTCTGGGGTTTTAAATCCAGCTGTTTAGCTTCAGAACACTATATATTATGTCTCGAACTTTAGTAGATATGAGCCTTCAGAAATTCTTCCCAAATTTTTAATAACTTTACTGGCCAACATCTACTGTCACATTCCAAGAATACCAGGATGCAACACACACACACACACACACACACACACACACACACACACACACACACACACACACACACACACACAGACACTCACACACTCACACACACACACACACACACACACACACACACACACACACACAGCAGCATACCATCAGACATGACCTTGATGTTGGAACATACAAGGAAAAATAACATTCAACAAATAGCCATGCTTCCATCTGTCCAGTTGTGAAAACAAACTAGAGTGAAACAGTGTGAAAGTTGAATGTGTTTGTGAAGTTTTCCTTTGTTCAGTGTAACAGTGTTAGTCTTTATGGTGTTTGTGAAGTTTTCCTTTGTTCAGTGTAACAGTGTTAGTCTTTATGATGTTTGTGAAGTTTTCCTTTGTTCAGTGTAACAGTGTTAGTCTTTATAGTGTTTGAAGTTTTCCTTTGCTCAGTGTAACAGTGTTAGTCTTTATGATGTTTGTGAAGTTTTCCTTTGTTCAGTGTAACAGTGTTAGTCTTTATAGTGTTTGTGAAGTTTTCCTTTGTTCAGTGTAACAGTGTTAGTCTTTATAGTGTGAACTTGAACACACTGACTGCCATAATCAACTAATGATCTGGCACGTCTTTAATGAAGATAATGTTAGGTCATCAGTCATGACTTGGTCAGTGGTTTCTGATTAGATCTATGTGACAGTAGGCCTATGTGACATACAGTTGAAGTCGGAAGTTTACATACACCTTAGCCAAATAATTTTTTGCACAATTCCTGACATTTAATCCCAATAAAGATTCCCTGTCTTAGGTCAGTTAGGTTCACCACTTTATTTTAAGAATGTGAAATGTCAGAATAATAGTAGAGAGAATGATTTCTTTCAGCTATTATTTCTTTCATCACATTCCCAGTGGATCAGAAGTTTACATACACTCAATTAGTATTTGGTATCATTGCCTTTAAATTGTTTAACTTGGGTCAAACATTTTGGGTAGCCTTCCACAAGCTCCCCACAATAAGTTGGGTGAATTTTGGCCCATTCCTCTTGACAGAGCTGTTGTAACTGAGTCAGGTTTGTAGGCCTCCTTGCTCGCACACGCTTTTTCAGTTCTGCCCACAAATTTTCTATGGGATTGAGGTCAGGGCTTTGTGATGGCCACTCCAATACCTTGACTTTGTTGTCCTTAAGCCATTTTGCCACAACTTTGGAAGTATGCTTGGGGTCATTGTCCATTTGGAAGACCCATTTGCGACCAAGCTTTAACTTCCTGACTGATGTCTTGAGATGTTGCTTCAATATATCCACATAATTTTCCTGCCTCATGATGCCATCTATTTTGTGAAGTGCAGCAGTCCCTCCTGCAGCAAAGCACCCCCACAACATGATGCTGCCACCCCCGTGCTTCATGGTTGGGATGGTGTTCTTCGGCTTGCAAGCATCCCCCTTTTTCCTCCAAACATAATGATGGTAATTATGGCCTAACAGTTCTATTTTTGTTTCATCAGACCAGAGGACATTTCTCCAAAAAGTATGATCTTTGTCGCCATGTGCAGTTGCAACCCGTAGTCTGGCTTTTTTATGGCGGTGTTGGAGCAGTGGCTTCTTCCTTGCTGAGTGGCCTTTCAGGTTATGTCGATATAGGACTCGTTTTACTGTGGATATAGATATGTTTGTACTTGTTTCCTCCAGCATCTTCACAAGGTCCTTTGCTGTTGTTCTGGGATTGATTTGCACTTTTCGCACCAAAGTACGTTCATCTCTAGGAGACAGAACGCGTCTCCTTCCTGAGCGGTATGACGGCTGCGTGGTCCCATGGTGTTTATACTTGCATACTATTGTTTGTACAGATGAACGTGGTACCTTCAGGAATTTGGAAATTGCTCCCAGGGATGAACCAGACTTGTGGAGGTCTACAATTTTTTTTTTCTGAGGTCTTTGCTGACTTCTTTGGATTTTCCCATGATGTCAAGCAAAGAGGCACTGAGTTTGAAGGTAGGCCTTGAAACACATCCACAGGTACACCTCCAATTGACTCAAATTATATCAATTAGCCCATCAGAAGCTTCTAAAGCCATGACATAATTTTCTGGAATTTTCCAAGCTGTTTATTAAAGGCACAGTCAACTTAGTGTATGTAAATGTTTGACCCACTGGAATTGTGATACAGTGAATTTTAAGTGAAATAATCTGTAAACAATTGTTTGAAAAATTACTTGTGTCATGCACAAAGTAGATGTCCTAACCGACTTGCCAAAACTATAGTTTGTTAATTAACAAGACATTTGTGGAGTGGTTGAAAAATGAGTTTTAATGACTCCAACCTAAGTGTATGTAAACTTCCGACTTCAACTGTACATACATTTGAGATGGACCCTGTCTTGAGAAATCCCTGGCTTTCAGATGCACATAACACCATGGTCAGGTTGTAGTCTACAGTACACTGGTTTTATAACATCGTGGTCAGGTTGTAGTCTACAGTACACTGGTTTTATAACACCAGGGTCAGGTTGTAGTCTACAGTACACTGGTTTTATAACACCATGGTTAGGTTGTAGTCTACAGTACACTGGTTTTATAACACTATGGTCAGGTTGTAGTCTACAGTACACTGGTTTTATAACACCATGGTCAGGTTGTAGTCTACAGTACACTGGTTTTATAACACCGTGGTCAGGTTGTAGTCTACAGTACACTGGTTTTATAACACTATGGTCAGGTTGTAGTCTACAGTACACTGGTTTTATAACACCATGGTCAGGTTGTAGTCTACAGTACACTGGTTTTATAACACCATGGCCAGGTTGTAGTCTACAGTACACTGGTTTTATAACACCATGGGCAGGTTGTAGTCTACAGTACACTGGTTTTATAACACCATGGTCAGGTTGTAGTCTACAGTACACTGGTTTTATAACACCATGGCCAGGTTGTAGTCTACAGTACACTGGTTTTATAACACCATGGTCAGGTTGTAGTCTACAGTACACTGGTTTTATAACACCATGGCCAGGTTGTAGTCTACAGTACACTGGTTTTATAACACTATGGTCAGGTTGTAGTCTACAGTACACTGGTTTTATAACACCATGGTCAGGTTGTAGTCTACAGTACACTGGTTTTATAACACCGTGGTCAGGTTGTAGTCTACAGTACACTGGTTTTTATAACACTATGGTCAGGTTGTAGTCTACAGTACACTGGTTTTATAACACCATGGCCAGGTTGTAGTCTACAGTACACTGGTTTTATAACACTATGGTCAGGTTGTAGTCTACAGTACACTGGTTTTATAACACCATGGTCAGGTTGTAGTCTACAGTACACTGGTTTTATAACACCATGGTCAGGTTGTAGTCTACAGTACACTGGTTTTATAACACCAGGGTCCGGTTGTAGTCTACAGTACACTGGTTTTATAAGGAAGCTTTATTCATGACTTTTTACACTTTTTTTCCCAGAAAAATGTATATTTCTTTGGATGTAATCTGACCAGGTAACAACCAAAAAGACATGTGACCCATGACGTGTTTATCTTCTCCTGATAAATACATTGTTACTAGTTGGTTGCAATTTGGTCATATAATGTCTTCTCAACTAGTTTTCAACCACAAAACGTCATTCAGATACTTTTGAAAATGTTGGTAGACAAAGATGCTTTACAGTTGTACATCATTGAGAGAACAGAATTGAATTTGCCCTTTTCAGTAATGGAATTATTTCCTGCTTATTTAGACCAGTAAGCAGCCTCATGATTTAATGTCCTAAAACAAAGACCTTTCTTTACACTCTATCAGCAACCGTGACATTTACATAATATTTACATAAACATCCAGTTTACACAAGACTTACTGAAGCATCCTCTTTGCATCTGTTAATGTGGATCAAGGAGAGGATGAGTATGAGTGCAACAGATTTGCAGTTTTGCCTACGGTTAAGAATGTCAGAATCCTAGTGCATTTTGGTATGAATAAGGTAAGGGCTCTCTTCCTATCGCTTGTCTTTGGGTTTATGCAGAGCTTGAGGGGTGAACTGCTTACAGTGAATTGGATCATTGTTGGAACCGGTCAACAACCACACACAGAGTAGTACATTGTCATCATGTCTATCTCAAGTTGGCATTTAGGAGCACAACAGGGGCGTTCAGTGAATATCCCCCAAAGGAGGATTCCCATACTGTGGCTCAGTGATGACCAACATGGGACAAAGGTGGTATTTGGACTTTAAATGAACAACAACTTCAAAATGCTTTATAGCATTGCTAGATGCTTCACAAGTAATTTACAAGTAAAGTGATACTAGAAAATGATGTTTTGTTTTAGGTAGAACTCAATATGTGTTTAATTCTAGAGTGTGGCACATGAGTGGTCCCTCTCCCATGTAAGCTTATTCTCAAACTGAGATGCTGAAGAGAAAATGGCCGAGCCCCGGGCCTAGGGCCCATAGACACGTCTGTAGATGTGAAAGGATCAGACCAATACACGCCGTGTGGTTGTAGCCCTGCCTAGTCCTCTCATAGACTTGGTGTACATTTACTGAATGGCTTGTAGGCCTGTTCTGAGTCATGTAGTAGAACTAGACCTTGTAGGCCTGCTCTGAGTCATGTAGTAGAACTAGACCTTGTAGGCCTGCTCTGAGTCATGTAGTAGAACTAGACCTTGTAGACCTGCTCTGAGTCATGTAGTAGAACTAGACCTTGTAGACCTGCTCTGAGTCATGTAGTAGAACTAGACCTTGTAGGCCTGCTCTGAGTCATGTAGTAGAACTAGACCTTGTAGGCCTGCTCTGAGTCATGTAGTAGAACTAGACCTTGTAGGCCTGCTCTGAGTCATGTAGTAGAACTAGACCTTGTAGGCCTGCTCTGAGTCATGTAGTAGAACTAGACCTTGTAGGCCTGCTCTGAGTCATGTAGTAGAACTAGACCTTGTAGGCCTGCTCTGAGTCATGTAGTAGAACTAGACCTTGTAGGCCTGCTCTGAGTCATGTAGTAGAACTAGACCTTGTAGGCCTGCTCTGAGTCATGTAGTAGAACTAGACCTTGTAGGCCTGCTCTGAGTCATGTAGTAGAACTAGACCTTGTAGACCTGCTCTGAGTCATGTAGTAGAACTAGACCTTGTAGACCTGCTCTGAGTCATGTAGTAGAACTAGACCTTGTAGGCCTGCTCTGAGTCATGTAGTAGAACTAGACCTTGTAGGCCTGCTCTGAGTCATGTAGTAGAACTAGACCTTGTAGACCTGCTCTGAGTCATGTAGTAGAACTAGACCTTGTAGGCCTGCTCTGAGTCATGTAGTAGAACTAGACCTTGTAGGCCTGCTCTGAGTCATGTAGTAGAACTAGACCTTGTAGGCCTGCTCTGAGTCATGTAGTAGAACTAGACCTTGTAGGCCTGCTCTGAGTCATGTAGTAGAACTAGACCTTGTAGGCCTGCTCTGAGTCATGTAGCAGAACTAGACCTTGTAGGCCTGCTCTGAGTCATGTAGTAGAACTAGACCTTGTAGGCCTGCTCTGAGTCATGTAGTAGAACTAGACCTTGTAGGCCTGCTCTGAGTCATGTAGTAGAACTAGACCTTGTAGACCTGCTCTGAGTCATGTAGTAGAACTAGACCTTGTAGGCCTGCTCTGAGTCATGTAGTAGAACTAGACCTTGTAGACCTGCTCTGAGTCATGTAGTAGAACTAGACCTTGTAGGCCTGCTCTGAGTCATGTAGTAGAACTAGACCTTGTAGGCCTGCTCTGAGTCATGTAGTAGAACTAGACCTTGTAGACCTGCTCTGAGTCATGTAGTAGAACTAGACCTTGTAGGCCTGCTCTGAGTCATGTTGTAGAACTAGACCTTGTAGGCCTGCTCTGAGTCATGTAGTAGAACTAGACCTTGTAGGCCTGCTCTGAGTCATGTAGTAGAACTAGACCTTGTAGGCCTGCTCTGAGTCATGTAGTAGAACTAGACCTTGTAGGCCTGCTCTGAGTCACGTAGTAGAACTAGACCTTGTAGGCCTGCTCTGAGTCACGTAGTAGAACTAGACCTTGTAGACCTGCTCTGAGTCATGTAGTAGAACTAGACCTTGTAGACCTGCTCTGAGTCATGTAGTAGAACTAGACCTTGTAGGCCTGCTCTGAGTCATGTAGTAGAACTAGACCTTGTAGGCCTGCTCTGAGTCATGTAGTAGAACTAGACCTTGTAGACCTGCTCTGAGTCATGTAGTAGAACTAGACCGTGTAGGCCTGCTCTGAGTCATGTAGTAGAACTAGACCTTGTAGACCTGCTCTGAGTCATGTAGTAGAACTAGACCTTGTAGGCCTGCTCTGAGTCATGTAGTAGAACTAGACCTTGTAGACCTGCTCTGAGTCATGTAGTAGAACTAGACCTTGTAGGCCTGCTCTGAGTCATGTAGTAGACCTAGACCTTGTAGGCCTGCTCTGAGTCATGTTGTAGAACTAGACCTTGTAGGCCTGCTCTGAGTCATGTAGTAGAACTAGACCTTGTAGGCCTGCTCTGAGTCATGTAGTAGACCTAGACCTTGTAGGCCTGCTCTGAGTCATGTAGTAGAACTAGACCTTGTAGGCCTGCTCTGAGTCATGTAGTAGAACTAGACCTTGTAGGCCTGCTCTGAGTCATGTAGTAGAACTAGACCTTGTAGGCCTGCTCTGAGTCATGTAGTAGAACTAGACCTTGTAGGCCTGCTCTGAGTCATGTAGTAGAACTAGACCTTGTAGGTCTGCTCTGAGTCATGTAGTAGAACTAGACCTTGTAGGCCTGCTCTGAGTCATGTAGTAGAACTAGACCTTGTAGGCCTGCTCTGAGTCATGTAGTAGAACTAGACCTTGTAGGTCTGCTCTGAGTCATGTAGTAGAACTAGACCGTGTAGGCCTGCTCTGAGTCATGTAGTAGAACTAGACCTTTCAGGGCCGCCGAGTGGCGCAGCGGTCTGAGGCGCTGCATTTCACTGCTAGAGACATCACTACAGACACCCTGGTTCGTATCCAGCCTGTATCACAACTGGCCATGAATGGGAGTCCCATAGGGCGGCACACAATTGGCCCAGAGTCGTCCGGGTTTGGCCGATGTAGACCGTAATTATAAATAAGAATGTGTTCTTAAACAGACTTTACTAGCTAAATAAAGGTTACATTAAAAAAGAATCCACATCTCCACCAGTTTCTAGGGGTTGTTTCAGGATGGGACCAACATCTTCTTCACACCACCTCTCCCAGTTGATCAGACCAGAGAGAGGGAATAAGGAGAAAGTAGACGGCTCTTTCCCAATTTGTCTTCCATTTGTCTTGCATCCTCTCCTTACATCACATTGGAGGAGAAGGTCCGAGGGGAGGGACCTTTGATCTTTTCCTCCAATGTGGTTTATGAAGGAGGCAAGAAGACAAATTGGAAGAGAGTCTACCTGTCATTCCCTCTCTCCCACTTCCCGTCTCCCAAGACTGCTCAAACAGCATTCCTCCTCTTGGGCTTAGTGTTTAAACAGGCCAGGACATGCTCATACCATATCTGACTCACTAACTGCAGTGCCGCAGACGTGCTGGGGTTGTGACAGAAGTCATGCTCATCTTTACCAGAATTACCACAGTATAGTATTGATGTTTAATGAAGATGTCAGCTGACTGCTCCAAGCCCAGTAAACCTCTGTAGAGCTACAGAGAAAAAGCTGCCACTTCTTCTTACCAATATTGCTAAGACCAGTTGAGTAACAGTAGGAAACAGGTTTAATGCATTGTAAGACTTGTAATAAGCATGTATGGCCCCTTTATCATAATCATTTGGGCTCCTGAGTGGTGCAGCGGTCTAAGGCACTGCATTCCAGGCTGCATCACAACCGGCCGTGATTGGGAGTTCCATAGGGCGGCGCACAATTGGCCCAGCATTAGGGTTTGACCGGGTTAGGGTTTGGCCAGTGTAGGCCGTCGTTGTAAATAAGAATTTGTTCTTAACTGACTTGCCTAGTTAAATAAAGGTTAAATAAATAAATAAAATAAATAACAGCCATTGCAGTGTAGATAGATACAACATATTATAAAGGCATTATGAAGGTTCGTACCCTATATGTATATACAGGAGTAAAGAATTACACCCAAGTGTTACAAAAAGTTGCATTAATGTTATAGAATGTGTTGTGCAACTGAACTGTGTTATGGCACAACCAGTTTGTAAGAGTAATTAGCCTATAGTATCGGCTGACTGTCAGTGAACCTATGATGAGATGTGAATGACAGCATAGGGCCTAGGGCAGGGGCGGACTGGGACCAGAAATCGGCCCGGGCATTAAATCACGCTGGAGTCTGACAATTTTGGGACGGTTTCTGCGTCTGTGCTCATTAACCTATTGAATTCACTAGTTAATTTACTAATTGAACTAATAAATAACTTAAAATACTGTATACTGTATCTCTCTTTGGCATAATACTGCCACAAACAAAGGCCTACATTATAAGTAGGCTAACAATGAAAAAGTAATTTCTTTACTTTCCATTCAAGTCCCAGATAGTTTGTGTTCCTGTTTATTGTCTCATTGGATTCTGAGGTAGAGTTGCTGTATTCTGAAGTCGGCCTATGTGACCACACACACACACTCACACACACACACACACACACACACACACACACACACACACACACACACACACACACACACACACACACACACACACACACACACACACACACACACACACCTCCAATTTGAGTCTGACGGATGTGGTGGAGTGTTGAAGGCAGCAATATTGCACAGATTGCCAATGTACTGCACTATTTGTGTGTCAATCTCTTTCCCTGCCCCCACCACCACTCAACTCTGCTGCCTGTTTTCCTCCCAACAACAGCAAGGTGTGTGTGCGCTTGTTTTAAACTGAGATCAGGCGGCCCAAAGCAACAGGTCGGAATAGAGTGAAATAGTAATGGCGTCTTTTTGTTGGAAATAACTCCGTCATGGTTCATTGAACAAAGCCTATGGGGAAATGAATGGCATTTTTGGATAAACACTGAAAATAAGGTCTGTCGTTAACACAGGTTTAGGAGATCTTATACGTTTTGTTCAAATAAAATCAAACTTTATTTGTCACATGCGCCGAATACAACATGTGTAGGTAGACCTTACCGTGAAATGCTTACTTACAAGCCCTTAACCAACAGTTCAAGAAAGAGTTAAGAAAATATTTACCAAATAAACTGAAGTAAAAAATTATAAAAACACAATAAAATAACAATAATGAGGCCAGATACAGGGGGTACAGGTACTGAGTCAACGTGAGGGGGTACAGGTACTGAGTCAATGTGAGGGGGTACCGGTACTGAGTCAATGTGAGGGGGTACAGGTACTGAGTCAATGTGAGGGGGTACAGGTACTGAGTCAATGTGAGGGGGTACCGGTACTGAGTCAATGTGAGGGGGTACCGGTACTGAGTCAATGTGAGGGGGTACAGGTACTGAGTTAACGTGAGGGGGTACAGGTACTGAGTCAACGTGAGGGGGTACCGGTACTGAGTCAATGTGAGGGGGTACCGGTACTGAGTCAATGTGAGGGGGTACCGGTACTGAGTCAATGTGAGGGGGTACCGGTACTGAGTCAATGTGCGGGGGTACCGGTACTGAGTCAATGTGAGGGGGTACCGGTACTGAGTCAATGTGCGGGGGTACCGGTACTGAGTCAATGTGCGGGGGTACCGGTACTGAGTCAATGTGCGGGGGTACCGGTACTGAGTCAATGTGAGGGGGTACCGGTACTGAGTCAATGTGCGGGGGTACCGGTACTGAGTCAATGTGCGGGGGTACCGGTACTGAGTCAATGTGAGGGGGTACCGGTACTGAGTCAATGTGAGGGGGTACCGGTACTGAGTCAATGTGAGGGGGTACCGGTACTGAGTCAATGTGCGGGGGTACCGGTACTGAGTCAATGTGCGGGGGTACCGGTACTGAGTCAATGTGAGGGGGTACCGGTACTGAGTCAATGTGCGGGGGTACAGGTTAGTCAAGGTAATTTGTACATGTAGGTAGGGGTGAAGTGACTATGCATAGATAATAAACAGCGAGTAGTGTAAAAAACAAATGGGGGGGGGGGGGGTCAATGTAAATAGTCCGGTGGCCATTTGATACATTTTTCAGGGGTCTTATGGCTTGGGGGTAGGTCCTGGATGGCAGGAAGCTTGGCCCCAGTGATGTACTGTGCCGTACGCACAACCCTCTGTAGAGCCTTACGGTCAGATGCCGAGTAGTTACCATACCAGGTGGTGATGCAGCCGGTCAGGATGCTCTCGATGGTGCAGCTGTAGAACTTTTTGAGTATTTGGGGACCCATGCCAATGTAACTGATGTGAAATGGCTAGCTAGGTAGCGGTAGTGCGCGCTAGCAGCCTTTCAGTCGGTGACGTCACTTGCTCTGAGACTTGAAGTAGTGGTTCCTCTTGCTCTGCAAGGGCCGCGGATTTTGTGGAGCGATGGGTAACGACGCTTCGTGGGTGACTGTTGTTGATGTGTGCAGAGGGTCCCTGGTTCGCGCCCGGGTCGAGAGGACGGACGTAAAGTTATACTGTTACACCAAATCTTTTCAGTGTCCTGATGGGGAAAAGGTGTTGTCGTGCCCTCTTCACGACTGTGAAGACGGGACTAAGCACACACCCCTGACGGGCCCCAGTGTTGAGGATCAACATGGCAGACATGCTGTTGCCTACCCTTATCACCTATGAGATAATCTTCATCAGCTAAAGTCACTTTTTGTGAATTTTGACACATTTATGTAACAAAAAAGCACACACAAAGGCTTCATAATTCATTAAGTTCATGTTAACTGACTGATATTATCTCATAAAACAAAACGTATAAGATCTCCTCAGCCTGTGTTAACCTCGGACCTTATTTTCGGCGTTTATCCCCCCCTATTATTTCCCCATTCATTTTTCCCGTAGGGATGTCTGAACAAAACAGAGGTATCTCATTTCCGTCTTTTAGGACTACACGCTGGCGAGCCGTATTATACCAAGGACAGTACAGTATGAAAATAGGCAGAAACCTCTTCTCCAATAGAAATCCCCGATCACACTTGTAGGCGAAGTTGGGGAAGTCATGGGGAAGTTGGCTAGCCAAGCTCATGCCCATATTCGTGTCATCGGGTCTAACGGTCGTCTAACGCCGAACTGCGCATGTGCAGGGCGTCAACTCATTGGCACTCCTTCGATATTAAGTTGTTTTTGACAACGATTAAAACGTGTCAGTACGTCACTTTCACGAGGTTGGAGTAATAGCATGTTCAACTACTTAATATATTCGTTTGCATCTATGTTGTGCCTTTAGATTGCGAGAAAATTAACAAAGTTAGGAAGATGTTTTCCCTTCTCTCATTGACTTCTCAAACCCCAAAACTCGGCCTGGTCTGTTTCACAAGCGTTCCCTGGGTTTAGAAGCTCTGTGATTATACTGCGTATTACGCAAATACAGGACGTGCGTGCCATTTGCCGCGCCTCTTCCCGAACAGAGTCACTGCTGCGCAGACACAGATTGGCTTGTCAAAGTCCTCGAAACCACTCCCTTCAACTGCTAACTCCCTTCCTTTGAATAGCAACCCATCAGATACCGTGTTTTATAGACGTGATTCCAGTACATAATAGTAAAAGTTATTACATTAACGGTTTAAATACCATTGGTTTTGTATCCGCAAGGTGAGCGGTGAAAACTTTGTGAAGCACCCACTCATTTGGAATAGCCTACTAGACCGAAAAATGGTTCTCAAGTCGGAAGACGGAGTCGGTAAGTTATACTAGATAGTGAGAAAAATATTATTCTGATCTGAAATGTATCCGCAAAGTTTGCTCACTTGTTGTCAATAGATAGCCGATTCAATTATGTGTTTTACGAAATGATTCAGAGAGCTGTAAGTTGAGTAAGTTTAGTAAGCTGTAAATTTAGTCTGTAATGAGCTTTGGTGGTGAGCGTGAGAACTCACCCACAAAATGTCTTCTACTCTGAGTCGGCGATGGGATGGCCTTGCTTACAATGTTTACTTACTAAGCTGACTAAGAAACAATCCTCCCGGAAAGCCAAGGATTTCCACAGTCCTGAAAACAGATTCCATGCAGCCTACTATTCTAAGGAAAGTTGTTGGGGTTATGATCATGTACATTGTCAATAGATTTCTGCATGATTCCGTTTACTATATCAGTTGTCGCACACATTTGTTATTTTGAGGTTATGTTATTTATTGGCTATGTATTATTTAATTTAGAGGCCTTCAATGTATTACTACAATAATAGTAGAGGGACAGCCTAATTTTTCCTGAATAAAAAATGTAGGCTTATTTCCATGCTTGACACATTGTAACATTAGTTACAGGGATGCATTGTAAAACACATAATGCGTTGTGAATCTATAGATTACCAGCACATCTGATGTATTATTCTGGTGGAACAGGATCTTGTTGTTCAACTGTTGGGTCCTTGTGTTTAGTGTCACTTCACAGTGAATGAACCACTATAAGGGTCTGTTCACTAGCAACAGGTGTTTGACTGCAGTCGTGCAGTTTCATCACCAACGTAGGCAGTTGGCACATCCAGAAAACACTTAGCAAGAGCCTGAAGTGATCTTATATCTGTGTAATAATGCTCAGTACTTTAGTAACAATATTGCATTCATGTTTTTGTTGTCATAGTAATTGCTTTGTAATGGAGTTGGGTAGTTTTAGTAATTACACAAGAGGAGTTAGGATTATTCCACCTGGGTAATAACGAAACAGCTCCATTAAATGCTGTTACTAATAAATCACAATGTCACACAATGTTAATGCAATGTTATTACAAGAGCAATCACAGTTTTAGAATGCTTCTTTCTTTAAGCAAGGTCCCCCTCTTATTAGGCTAACAATTTCCATTAGTCATAACCATTAAATGTGTCATTTTCCTATAAAAGACCCTGTCGCCTTTGATGTATGTAGTGGAAAGAGTAGGCCTTCATGATGCCTGTATTGTTTAATGTTCTTTTCATCTATGGTTTGGTGAGACTGTGGGTAGTTTTAATTTGCATTTTTAGCCCACTTCACGTCCTTGTTAATCCTGTTAGAGAAACTGTGAACTAGAGGTCGACCGATAATGATTTCTCAACGCCGATACCGATTATTGGAGGACCCAAACAATTATTGGAGGACCAAAAAAAGCTGATACCGATTAATTGGCCGATTTCTGTATGTATAAATTTGAAATAATGACAATTACAACAATACTAAATGAACAATGAACACTTTTATTTTATTTTAACTTAATGTAATACATAAATTAAATCAATTTAGTCTCAAATGAATAATGAAACATGTTGAAATTGGTTTAAATAATGCAAAAAAAAGCAAAAAAAAGCTGGTGGTTCCTTTTAACATGAGTCTTCAATATTCCCAGTTTAGAAGTTTTAGGTTGTAGTTATTATTAGGAATTATAGGAATATTTCTCTCTATACCATTAGTATTTCATATACCTTTGACTATTGGATGTTCTTATAGGTACTTTAGTACTGCCAGCCTAATCTCGGGAGTTGATAGGCTTGAAGTCATAAACAGCGCTGTGCCTCAAGCATTACTAAGAGCTGCTGGCAAACTCAGGAAAGTGCTGTTTGAATGAATGCTTATGAGCCTGCTGCTGCTCTCTACCATCGCTCTGTCAGACTGCTCTATCAAATATTAAATCATACACTTAAATATAATATAATCAACACACAGAAATATGAGCCTTTGGTCATTAATATGGTAAAATCCAGAAACTATCATTTCGAAAACAAAATGTTTATTCTTTCAGTGAAATACGGAACCGTTCCGTATTTTATCGAACGGGTGGCATCTAAATATTGCTGTTACATTGCACAACCTTCAATGTTATGTCATAATTATGTAAAATTCTGGCAAATTAATTATGGTCTTTGTTAGGAATAAATGGCCTTTCAACAGTTCTCAACGAGCCAGGCGGCCCAAACTGCTGCATATACCCTGACTCTGCGTGCAATGAACGCAAGAGAAGTGACACAATTTCCCTAGTTAATATTGCCTACTAACATTAATTTATTTTAACTACAAATGCAGGTTTAAAAAAATATATACTTGTTTATTGATTTTAAGAAAGGCATGATGTTTATGGTTAGGTACATTTGTGCAAAGATTTTGCTTTTTCGGCAATGCGCTTTGTTAAATCATCACCCGTTTGGCGAAGTTGAAGTAGGCTGTGATTCGATGATAAATTAACAGGCACCGCATTGATTATATGCCACGCAGGACAAGTTAGTTAACCTAGTAATATCATCAACCATGTGTAGTTAACTAGTGATTATGTTCAGGTTGATTGTTTTTTATAAGATAAGTTTAATACTCGCTAGCAACTTACCTTGGTTCCTTGCAGCCACAAGGTCCTTTTGATGCTGCACTCGCGTAACAGGTGGTCAGCCTGCCACGCCGTTTCCTTGTAGAGTGCAATGTAATCGGCCATAATCAGCATCCAAAAAGGCAGATTATCGATTGTTATGAAAGCTTGAAATCAGCCCTAATTAATCAGCCAATTTCGATTAATCGGTCGACCTCTACTGTGAACCCCTCTGACTGACTGAACACCTCGGACTGACTGACTGACCCCCTCTGACTGACTGACCCCCTCTGACTGACTGACTGAACCCCTCTGACTGACTGACTGAACCCCTCTAACTGACTGAACCCCTCTGACTGACTGAACCCCCCTGACTGACTGAACCCCTCTGACTGACTGAACCCCTCTGACTGACTGAACCCCTCTGACTGACTGAACCCCTCTGACTGACTGACTGAACCCCTCTGACTGACTGACTGAACCCCTCTGACTGACTGACTGAACCCCTCTGACTGACTGACTGAACCCCTCTGACTGACTGACTGAACCCCTCTGACTGACTGACTGAACCCCTCTGACTGACTGACTGACCCCCTCTGACTGACTGACTGACCCCCTCTGACTGACTGACTGACCCCCTGTGACTGACTGACTGACTGACCCCCTGTGACTGACTGACTGACTGACCCCCTGTGACTGACTGACTGACTGACCCCCTCTGACTGACTGACTGAACCCCTCTGACTGACTGACTGAACCCCTCTGACTGACTGACTGAACCCCTCTGACTGACTGACTGAACCCCTCTGACTGACTGAACCCCTCTGACTGACAGTGTGCCACACGCCAGCTGATCTAGTTACATTATGGAATTCACAACTAAATGTTTGCCACCTAGATATCTTCTAACTGTTAAGTCAACTGTCTAGAATGTGCTAAATGCTCTGCAGTTGTGCATTTGGTTTGATCATTTAGTAGCTAGTTATCTGCTAAGTGGTTAGCTTCTTGCAATCAAGCTCCTCTTGGTAAGAGCAGAGAATCCCCTCCGGATCAAGAGCCTTGCTAATATTAGTTTTGTGAGTGAACTAAATAGGGCATCGGGTACCATTTGGACTCTCTGTCTCTAGGCCTGGTTACTGTGCTGATAACACTTCCCCATGAGTGGCCCCTTTCTCTCTGGCAGTCACATTGGACGCAGGTGGGCTCAGCGGAACCAAACCATCTCTTTCCTTCCTCTTCTCTCTCTCGGTGTCTCTCTCTCTCTCTCTCTCTCTCTCTCTCTCTCTCTCTCTCTGTCTCTCTCTCTGTCTCTCTCTCTGTCTCTCTCTCTGTCTCTCTCTCTGTCTCTCTCTCTGTCTCTCTCTGTCTCTCTGTCTCTCTCTCTGTCTGTCTCTCTCTCTCTCTCTGTCTCTGTCTCTGTCTCTCTGTCTCTCTCTCTGTCTCTGTCTCTATCTCTGTCTCTCTCTCTCTCTCTCTGTCTCTCTGTCTCTCTCTCTCTGTCTCTCTGTCTCTCTCTCTCTCTGTCTCCTTGTCTTCTCCAGTTCTAGAACAGGTAGCAACAGGTTTAATGTTTGTCATAACAGCAGAAGTTACTGATCAGTGCTGTTGATGGGGGCCCTCTGCTACAGCCTGTAAAGGCTGCAGTACTGCTGCTAACAGTCAGTTTTGTTGTGACCTCTGTAGCGAAGCATTTCAAGAACTCTGAAAATGTGCCATTCAAATGTTGTGGCTAGGCTGCCCATGCTTTGGTTGTGTAATTGTAGGAACTTGATTGGTTTGGGCTGTGGGAGAGGGAGATTAAAGTGAAAGGATGTTTTTTGATCCATTACATATTGAGCTGTACATGCTAGAGTGCCTACCCACAGTATTCACTGATGGGATCTCTATTGTGTGATCGGTAATGTGACTGGAATAATAGATTACTCTGTGTGTGTCTCCGTGTGTCTCTCTGTGTGTGTGTGAAAGAGAGAGTATTAAAGGGAGCAGGAGAAAGAGAGACCATAGGAACAATGTTAGAGATGGAAGCTATGTGATGATGCTGTCCCAGACAGCTGTGTGAAGCATCGTTGGTTGGCTTTGGGGTCAGTCTTACTAATGGCTATAGTCTGGAGATGATGCCTATCAGCCTATGTTCCATTATACTAGCAAACAATACACAACACATGTCTTGATCCTACGTCATTTGCAAGTGTGGATAGTGGAAAACAACAGAGGTCCTGCTCCTCTTAGACTGGAGGGTGGAGGACTGTGGTCATGAAGGAGGAGGAGGTTGGGTTGGGGTGCACTTTACCTTTCCCACGGTCAGGGCTTTGACTGACGCTCACTCTGCGCTTTCTCTCTGCCTTAGAGCTGTGAGAAACAGCCACAACAGGAAGCCAGCAGAGCTCCCAATGAGCCTGGCAGGAAGTGACGTGTGTGTGTGGGGGACCACACACACACACACACACACACAGACACACGGCCCGGGTGGGTGGGATAGTGTGTGTGTGTCTGTCTTGTGTGACAACCACTGTGTGGTCCATTATGTGACCACCACTGTGTGTGTGGCTGGCTCTGTGTCAGCTACTGGTGTTGACGGCCTATAATGCCAGTGGGGATGTTGACAGTATGACGAGGCATGAGGGGCTTCAGCATCATAGAGCAAAGATGGCTATTGTAGATACATAGAATTATCCGTGGTGACGTTTCCCCTTGGTACAGATCTAGGATCAGCTTCCCCTCCCTCAACCCTAACCTTAACCATTAGTGAGGGAAGTGATCAGTGTGTAGGTCAACTTCACCCTGCTCCTTCACTCCCACCACTACCAGGATATCAGGATGTTTATGTTGTATGTGTTGCTTTAGCAGAGAGGCCCAGTCTACTGCTGATCCCCCTGTACCAGAGTAGAGCACCGGTTCAACTGCTGCTCCCCCTGTACCAGAGTACAGCACCGGTTCAACTGCTGATCCCCCTGTACCAGAGTAGAGCACCGGTTCAACTGCTGCTCCCCCTGTACCAGAGTAGAGCACCGGTTCAACTGCTGATCCCCCTGTACCAGAGTAGAGCACCGGTTCAACTGCTGCTCCCCCTGTATCAGAGTAGAGCACCGGTTCAGCTGCTGCTCCCCCTGTACCAGAGTACAGCACCGGTTCAACTGCTGATCCCCCTGTACCAGAGTAGAGCACCGGTTCAACTGCTGATCCCCCTGTACCAGAGTAGAGCACCGGTTCAACTGCTCCTCCCCCTGTACCAGAGTAGAGCACCGGTTCAACTGCTGATCCCCCTGTACCAGAGTAGAGCACCGGTTAAACTGCTGATCCCCCTGTACCAGAGTAGAGCACCGGTTCAACTGCCCCTCCCCCTGTACCAGAGTAGAGCACCGGTTCAGCTGCTGCTCCCCCTGTACCAGAGTAGAGCACCGGTTCAACTGCCCCTCCCCCTGTACCAGAGTAGAGCACCGGTTCAACTGCTGCTCCCCCTGTACCAGAGTAGAGCACCGGTTCAACTGCTCCTCCCCCTGTACCAGAGTAGAGCACCGGTTCAGCTGCTGCTCCCCCTGTACCAGAGTAGAGCACCGGTTCAGCTGCTGCTCCCCCTGTACCAGAGTAGAGCACCGGTTCAGCTGCTGCTCCCCCTGTACCAGAGTAGAGCACCGGTTCAGCTGCTGCTCCCCCTGTACCAGAGTAGAGCACCGGTTCAGCTGCTGCTCCCCCTGTACCAGAGTAGAGCACCGGTTCAGCTGCTGATCCCCCTGTACCAGAGTAGAGCACCGGTTCAACTGCTCCTCCCCCTGTACCAGAGTAGAGCACCGGTTCAACTGCTCCTCCCCCTGTACCAGAGTACAGCACCGGTTCAACTGCTGCTCCCCCTGTACCAGAGTAGAGCACCGGTTCAACTGCTGCTCCCCCTGTACCAGAGTAGAGCACCGGTTCAACTGCTGCTCCCCCTGTACCAGAGTAGAGCACCGGTTCAACTGCTCCTCCCCTTGTACCAGATTAGAGCACCGGTTCAACTGCTGCTCCCCCTGTACCAGAGTAGAGCACCAGTTCAACTGCTGCTCCCCCTGTACCAGAGTAGGGCACCGGTTCAACTTCAGCTCCCCCTGTACCAGAGTACAGCACCGGTTCAACTGCTGCTCCCCCTGTACCAGAGTACAGCACCGGTTCAACTGCCCCTCCCCCTGTACCAGAGTAGGGCACCGGTTCAACTGCGCCTCCCCCTGTACCAGAGTAGAGCACCGGTTCAACTGCTCCTCCCCCTGTACCAGAGTAGGACACCGGTTCAACTGCGCCTCCCCCTGTACCAGAGTAGAGCACCGGTTCAACTGCTCCTCCCCCTGTACCAGAGTACAGCACAGGTTCAACTGCTGCTCCCCCTGTACCAGAGTAGAGCACCGGTTCAACTGCCCCTCCCCCTGTACCAGAGTAGAGCACCGGTTCAACTGCGCCTCCCCCTGTACCAGAGTAGAGCACCGGTTCAGCTGCTGCTCCCCCTGTACCAGAGTACAGCACAGGTTCAACTGCTGCTCCCCCTGTACCAGAGTAGAGCACCGGTTCAACTGCCCCTCCCCCTGTACCAGAGTAGAGCACCGGTTCAACTGCGCCTCCCCCTGTACCAGAGTAGAGCACCGGTTCAACTGCTCCTCCCCATGTACCAGAGTACAGCACAGGTTCAACTGCTGCTCCCCCTGTACCAGAGTAGAGCACCGGTTCAACTGCCCCTCCCCCTGTACCAGAGTAGAGCACCGGTTCAACTGCTCCTCCCCCTGTACCAGAGTAGGGCACCGGTTCAACTGCTCCTCCCCATGTACCAGAGTAGAGCACCGGTTCAACTGCTCCTCCCCCTGTACCAGAGTAGAGCACCGGTTCAACTGCTCCTCCCCCTGTACCAGAGTAGAGCACCGGTTCAACTGCTCCTCCCCCTGTACCAGAGTAGAGCACCGGTTCAGCTGCTGCTCCCCCTGTACCAGAGTAGAGCACCGGTTCAGCTGCTGCTCCCCCTGTACCAGAGTAGAGCACCGGTTCAGCTGCTGCTCCCCCTGTACCAGAGTAGAGCACCGGTTCTGCTGCTGCTCCCCCTGTATCAGAGTAGAGCACCGGTTCAACTGCTGCTCCCCCTGTACCAGAGTAGAGCACCGGTTCAACTGCTGCTCCCCCTGTACCAGAGTAGAGCACCGGTTCAACTGCTGCTCCCCCTGTACCAGAGTAGAGCACCGGTTCAACTGCTCCTCCCCTTGTACCAGATTAGAGCACCGGTTCAGCTGCTGCTCCCCCTGTACCAGAGTAGAGCACCAGTTCAACTGCTGCTCCCCCTGTACCAGAGTAGAGCACCGGTTCAGCTGCTCCTCCTCCTGTACCAGAGTAGGGCACCGGTTCAACTTCAGCTCCCCCTGTACCAGAGTACAGCACCGGTTCAACTGCTGCTCCCCCTGTACCAGAGTAGGGCACCGGTTCAACTGCTCCTCCCCCTGTACCAGAGTACAGCACCGGTTCAACTGCCCCTCCCCCTGTACCAGAGTAGGGCACCGGTTCAACTGCGCCTCCCCCTGTACCAGAGTAGAGCACCGGTTCAACTGCTCCTCCCCCTGTACCAGAGTAGGACACCGGTTCAACTGCGCCTCCCCCTGTACCAGAGTAGAGCACCGGTTCAACTGCTCCTCCCCCTGTACCAGAGTAGAGCACAGGTTCAACTGCTCCTCCCCCTGTACCAGAGTAGAGCACCGGTTCAACTGCTCCTCCCCCTGTACCAGAGTAGAGCACCGGTTCAACTGCTCCTCCCCCTGTACCAGAGTAGAGCACCGGTTCAACTGCGCCTCCCCCTGTACCAGAGTAGAGCACCGGTTCAACTGCGCCTCCCCCTGTACCAGAGTACAGCACCGGTTCAACTGCGCCTCCCCCTGTACCAGAGTACAGCACCGGTTCAACTGCTCCTCCCCCTGTACCAGAGTACAGCACAGGTTCAACTGCTGCCCCCCCTGTACCAGAGTACAGCACCGGTTCCCAGCTGCTGGAACCTGTATACATGTGTGAGCTGATCTCCATCACTAGGCCTATACAGCACACCTACTATATAAACCACCAGCTCCTCTCTCTGCCTTGTGCTGACCATGACAGTCACACACACACACACATGCACGTAGGGGCTTGCATGGACACACATATGCAAGCACACACGTACATGCGTATGAACACACACACACCTTTAGAAGTTTCTTTCTCATATAGGTCAGCTAGAGTCATTTCCCCTGGCCCAGTTGAAACCACATGGGCTGGATCATGAGACCACGTCTCTAGCTAGTGAGTCAATCTGTATGATCCTGTCAACCATAAATGGACACTTCATATTCATCTCCAGCACCACCACAACATCAACATATGTGAAAGTGGCACGTTTCTATGTTTTGTAGTAAAACAGATAGAGGAAGATAAGAGTTTCCAATGACATCATCACGCCTACTCACAATTGGTCAAAATCACACGATGCACACCGATGATGTCATTGGAAACACTCATCTTCCTCTATCGTTTTTACTACAAAACATAGAACCGTGTCATCAGATGAATATGAAGTAGAAACCTGGTGAAGTTTCCCTTTAAGGGAGAGCTCCTAGGGGGCTAATGACTAGCTATTGATGATTTCGGTCCCAGAAGAGTCTGTCTTGTGATCATATAAACCACTGTAGGAGCCTTTATATCAACGTTGGGATGTTACTTTTTTCATCATCTCAATGTGTATAGTAGAGGTCGACCGGCATGCCCGATTAATTAGGGCCGATTTCAAGTTTTCATAACAATCTCTAATCGGCATTTTTGGACGCCAATTATGGCCGATTACATTGCTCTCCACGAGGAGACTGCGTGACAGGCTGACCACCTGTTACGCGACTGCAGCAAGGAGCCACGGTAAGTTGCTAGCTAGCATTAAACTTATCTTATAAAAAACAATCAATCTTCACATAATCACTAGTTAACTACACATGGTTGATGATATTACTAGGTTAACTAGCTTGTCCTGCATTTCATATAATCAATGCGGTGCCTGTAAATTTATCATCGAATCACAGCCTACTTTGCCAAACGGTTGATGATTTAACAAAGGCGCATTCACGAAAAACAGCACAATCGTTGCACGAATGTACCTAACCATAAACATCAATGCCTTTCTTAAAATCAATACACAGAAGTACATTTTTTTTAACCTGCATATTTAGTTAAAAGAAAGTCATGTTAGCAGGCAATATTAACTAGGGAAATTGTGTCACTTCTCTTGCGTTCATTGCACGCAGAGTCAGGGTATATGCAGCAGTTTGGGCCGCCTGGCTCGTTGCGAACTAATTTGCCAGAATTTTACATAATTATGACATAACATTGAAGGTTGTGCAATGTAACAGCAATATTTAGATGCCACCTGTTCGATAAAATACGGAACGGTTCTGTATTTCACTGAAAGAATAAACATTTTCTTTTTGAAATGATAGTTTCCAGATTTGACCATATTAATGACCAAAGGCTCGTATTTCTGTGTTTATTATAATTAAGTCTATGATTTGATATTTGATAGAGCAGTCTGACTGAGCCGTGGTAGGCAGCAGCAGGCTGGTAAGCATTCATTCAAACTTTACTGCGTTTGCCAGCAGCTCTTAGTAATGCTTGAAGCACAGCGCTGTTTATGACTTCAAGCCTATCAACTCCTGAGATTAGGCTGGCAACACTAAAGTACCTATAAGAACATCCAATAGTCAAAGGTATATGAAATACTAATGGTATAGAGAGAAATATTTGACGTATCATAATTCCTATAATAACTGCAACCTAATATTTCTTTACTGGGAATATTGAAGAAGTGGGAATATTGAACCACCAGCTTTCATATGTTCTGAGCAAGGAACTTAAACGTTAGCTTTTTTACATGGCACATATTGCGCTTTTACTTTCTTCTCCAACACTGTGTTTTTGCATTATTTAAACCAAATTGAACATGTGACATTATTTATTTGAGACTAAATATATTTTATTTATGTATTATATTAAGTTAAAATAAAAGTGTTCATTGTTCATTCAGTATTGTTGTAATTGTCATTATTTCAAATATATATATATATATAGAGAGAGAGAGAGAAATCGGCCAATTAATCAGTATCAGCTTTTTTTGTTTAGGTCCTCCTATAATCGGTATCGGTGTTGAGAAATCATAATCCGTCGACCTCTAGTGTATAGTCACTTCTTAGTCAACTTTTGGGACACGTCTTTAGGGGTTGATTTGGGATTGAGCCAGGGAGTGTGAATCAGGGACTTCAGAGCGGCTTAAGCCGACTCACCAGCTAGCACTGGTTAATATGGGAGGGCTCTCTCTTTGTCTCTGTCTTGCTTTTTCTCTCTCTCTCGCTCTCTCTCTCCGTCTCTCTCGCTCTATCTCTCTTCGTCTCTCTCTTCGTCTCTCACATACATTCTCTCTCTCTCTCTCACTCTTGCACTGACTCTCACTCTCCATCTCTCTCACACCCATTCTCTTTCTGTCTCAGTCTCTCTCTCTCCTCTCTGCAGTGGAAAGCAACATGGAGCACTCTGCACATATACTGTACAATAAAAGTTATTATCGTTGTGTGATTCGAGCCTGAAAAAGAGTTGAATTGCTTTGATTCTAGATTCAAATTCAGGAAATAACTAACCCACCTTGTACAAAATCATTGTAGCCAAACCAAAGTGAATCTAGAATCAAAGCAATTCAACTCTTTTTCAGGCCCGAACAGCATTGTCTTGAAAACCTCACCTTAGACAACAGTGACTAGGGTCTGATTTCAATGATGGACTCTGTTGGCATAGAGGAACAAGGTCACTGCCTACGTCACTACCGGATCAGCTCGAATACACTAGTCAATAGTATCTTCGCTAGATGGAGATCACAGAGGTTATTTTTAATGCGTGGCTAGTTTGCATCAGCTACCTTCACGAAAACAACAGCAAAGGTTTTGCCTTCAAACTCTGGTTTCAAATCATGACGTTCTGGCATGTCTGCCTCGTGATTGGTTGCCTAAAGAGTCCGTCATTGAAACCAGACCTGAGTCACTGTTGCCCAGGCTGGGGTTTTAGAGACTACAAACAGGACAGGTGAAGGCCTAAGTCTTTTCTTTACACTATGAGCAGAGTTCTCCATGTTGTATTCCACTGCAATCTATATCACATTACCCGGCATTCTCAAACACTATCCACCTTTTAAAGTGATACATCACCTTCTAAAAACAATCCATATCACATTACCCGGCATTCTCAAACACTATCCACCTTTTAAAGTGATACATCACCTTCTAAAAACAATCCATATCACATTACCCGGCATTCTCAAACACTATCCACCTTTTAAAGTGATACATCACCTTCTAAAAACAATCCATATCACATTACCCGGCATTCTCAAACACTATCCACCTTTTAAAGTGATACATCACCTTCTAAAAACAATCCATATCACATTACCCGGCATTCTCAAACACTATCCACCTTTTAAAGTGATACATCACCTTCTAAAAACAATCCATATCACATTACCCGGCATTCTCAAACACTATCCACCTTTTAAAGTGATACATCACCTTCTAAAAACAATCCATATCACATTACCCGGCATTCTCAAACACTATCCACCTTTTAAAGTGATACATCACCTTCTAAAAACAATCCATATCACATTACCCGGCATTCTCAAACACTATCCACCTTTTAAAGTGATACATCACCTTCTAAAACCAATCCATATCACATTACCCGGCATTCTCAAACACTATCCACCTTTTAAAGTGATACATCACCTTCTAAAACCAATCCATATCACATTACCCGGCATTCTCAAACACTATCCACCTTTTAAAGTGATACATCACCTTCTAAAAACAATCCATATCACATTACCCGGCATTCTCAAACACTATCCACCTTTTAAAGTGATACATCACCTTCTAATAACAACGTTGTTTTATTATTATTTTCGACTTACTAACGTTGTTGTCGTTTCATCCAAACTACTAGCTAAATTATTATTATTATAAAGCTGCATTATTGTCTGAAAGGTGAAGTGAGAGTCTGGCTGCTCCCAAATGGCACCCGGGCTTATATAGTGCTCTACTTTGGACCAGGGCCCGTAGCTCTCTGAGACTGGGCTTCGAGGTAGTAGCTCTCTGAGACTCTGGGCTTTGAGGTAGTAGCTCTCTGAGACTCTGGGCTTTGAGGTAGTAGCTCTCTGAGACTGGGCTTTGAGGTAGTGGCTCTCTGAGACTGGGCTTTGAGGTAGTGGCTCTTTGAGACTGGGCTTTGAGGTAGTGGCTCTTTGAGACTGGGCTTTGAGGTAGTGGCTCTTTGAGACTGGGCTTTGAGGTAGTGGCTCTTTGAGACTGGGCTTTGAGGTAGTGGCTCTTTGAGACTGGGCTTTGAGGTAGTGGCTCTTTGAGACTGGGCTTTGAGGTAGTGGCTCTTTGAGACTGGGCTTTGAGGTAGTGGCTCTTTGAGACTCTGGGCTTTGAGGTAGTAGCTCTCTGAGACTGGGCTTTGAGGTAGTGGCTCTTTGAGACTGGGCTTTGAGGTAGTGGCTCTCTGAGACTGGGCTTTGAGGTAGTGGCTCTCTGAGACTGGGCTTTGAGGTAGTGGCTCTTTGAGACTGGGCTTTGAGGTAGTGGCTCTTTGAGACTGGGCTTTGAGGTAGTGGCTCTTTGAGACTGGGCTTTGAGGTAGTGGCTCTTTGAGACTGGGCTTTGAGGTAGTGGCTCTTTGAGACTCTGGGCTTTGAGGTAGTAGCTCTCTGAGACTGGGCTTTGAGGTAGTGGCTCTTTGAGACTGGGCTTTGAGGTAGTGGCTCTCTGAGACTGGGCTTTGAGGTAGTGGCTCGCGGAGACTCTGGGCTCTCTGAGACTCAAACCACAGGCTCAAACCGCAGGCTCTCTGAGACTCTGGGCTTTGAGGTAGTGACTCTCTGAGACTGCGCTTTGAGGTAGTGACTCTTTGATACTCTTGGGTTTGATGGAGTGACTCTCTGAGACTCTGGGCTTTGAGGTAGTGCCTCTCTGTGACTGGGCTTTGAGGTAGTCGCTCGCTGAGACTCTGGGCTTTGAGGTAGTGACTCTCTGAGACTGGGCTTTGAGGTAGTGGCTCGTTGAGACTCTGGGCTTTGAGGTAGTGACTCTCTGAGACAGGGGTTTGATGAAGTGACTCTCTGAGACTCTGGGGTTTGATGGAGTGACTCTCTGAGATGGTGAAGTATGTAGCTGTGACTCAGACTGGTTACAGACGCCCAGACTCATAGGCCTGAGTCACAACAAGAGCTCATGTAGCCTAGTGCCCACCCACTGTCCCTCTAGAGATGGTAAGAGATGACTTCACAGAGTCACTAGTCAAACAACGACATTATGCATTCACTTTCAAGCACCATTCCTCTTGTATTCATTAATGTATTCTTCATCTCAGTATCACAGAGTAGGAGGTTGTCATAGCTACGGAGATTGTACTTTGATAACTGTCAGCACAGTGTAATGACATCATGGAACATACATTCATACATAACAGTCATGTTTGTTGTGTTGAAAGGCTCCATATTTATCTGAGGGTCTCTTGTTAAGATCTAAATACCACTCTGAGCTTGGTATGCCTGAATACACTACCTTCTCAGAGGCAGAACTGTGTATGTGTGTGGTTCAGTGTGTGTGTATGGTTCAGTGTGTGTGTGTTTCAGTGTGTGTGTGTGGTTCAGTGTGTGTGTGTTTCAGTGTGTGTGTGTGGTTCAGTGTGTGTGTGGTTCAGTGCGAGTGTGTGTGTTTCAGTGTGAGTGGGGGAAGAGACGGAGACAGGCGGAGGAGAAGAAATGAAAAAGAAGAGAAGGAATAGAGGATGGCCACTGGGTGGAGCCTCTATGTTAATGATAGCCATGGCAGAGGAGAGAGAGAGAGGGACTGAGCAAGAGGGGAGGGAGGGATGGGGTGGGAAGGACAGAGAGAGAGAGAGAGGGGTGCGTGAATAAGTGTTTCTCTCCAGATGGACTGTGGCAGGCTGTGTGCTTGGAGCAGGCAGGCTGCGTAGTGAGTTCTGTGTGGTACAGTAGGGTAGACAGACAGCACCTCTTTCTCCTTCTCTCTTTCTCGTCTGCTGGAGGAGCCGGCTGCCTCTCTCCTTCGCTGGCCATGCTGTCGCTAGGCTTAACAGCCCGGACTAGCTGATTGAGGAGAGGTGCCCAGGGGACAGGAGAGGTGCCCAGGGGACAGGAGAGGTGCCCAGGGGACAGGAGAGGGGGAAGACAGGAGTTTTTAAGACAGAGATTACATACTTTTAAGGATTGTTCACCCAGGTTAGTCATTTTTGATTTGTTACAATGTGATTATTGTAATTATTAGCTGTCAGTAGCATTTCATTTAATTCATTGCGTCTGTGTGGGGTGTGTTTGTGTACACTTTTCCTTTTAAAGCAAATACGCAATTGAACTCTGTACCATTTTAAAGTGTGTGTGTGTGTGTGTGTGTGTGTGTGTGTGTGTGTGTGTGTGTGGTGTGTGTGTGTGTGTGTGGTGTGTGTGTGTGTGTGTGAGAGAATGCATTCATTTGTGTGTGCATGTGTTCGCATGCGTCTGTTTTCACACACACACAAACACACACACACACACACACACACACACACACACACACACACACACACATTTTCATTGCTGCAGTAATAACATCTGCCAGATAATGCATCTAAGTCAGATCAATACTATCCTGTTATGAGCACTGAAATACTGTCTGATGAAGGATGGACCTGCTACTCAATACAATACAATACTATCCTGTTATGAGCACTGAAATACTGTCTGATGAAGGATGGACCTGCTACTCAATACAATACAATACTATCCTGTTATGAGCACTGAAATACTGTCTGATGAAGGATGGACCTGCTACTCAATACAATACAATACTATCCTGTTATGAACACTGAAATACTGTCTGATGAAGGATGGACCTGCTACTCAATACAATACAATACAATACTATCCTGTTATGAACACTGAAATACTGTGATGAAGGATGGACCTGCTACTCAATACAATACAATACTATCCTGTTATGAGCACTGAAATACTGTCTGATGAAGGATGGACCTGCTACTCAATACAATACAATACTATCCTGTTATGAACACTGAAATACTGTCTGATGAAGGATGGACCTGCTACTCAATACAATACAATACAATACTATCCTGTTATGAGCACTGAAATACTGTGATGAAGGATGGACCTGCTACTCAATACAATACTATCCTGTTATGAGCACTGAAATACTGTCTGATGAAGGATGGACCTGCTACTCAATACACTACAATACTATCCTGTTATGAACACTGAAATACTGTCTGATGAAGGATGGACCTGCTACTCAATACAATACAATACTATCCTGTTATGAGCACTGAAATACTGTCTGATGAAGGATGGACCTGCTACACAATACAATACAATACTATCCTGTTATGAGCACTGAAATACTGTCTGATGAAGGATGGACCTGCTACACAATACAATACAATACTATCCTGTTATGAGCACTGAAATACTGTCTGATGAAGGATGGACCTGCTACTCAATACAATACAATACTATCCTGTTATGAGCACTGAAATACTGTAATGAAAGATGGACCTGCTACTCAATACAATACTATCCTGTTATGAGCACTGAAATACTGTCTGATGAAGGATGGACCTGGTACTCAATACAATACAATACTATCCTGTTATGAACACTGAAATACTGTGATGAAGGATGGACCTGCTACTCAATACAATACAATACTATCCTGTTATGAGCACTGAAATACTGTCTGATGAAGGATGGACCTGGTACTCAATACAATACAATACTATCCTGTTATGATCACTGAAATATTTTGTGGGCTTTTTTGAGTCATTTATCTAGGTAGGCTAATAAAAGGTTCAGTTAGCATCCAGGCTTTTTTGACCAGGTTGTAGAACGGTGGTTAGTTCAGGTTCTGCTGCGTTATACCAGAGCATCAGATGATACCACAGAATAACATGGTCTGTAGGTTTTCTTAGGACAGTGGTGGTGTTGTGTTGTCAGGGGGAATTCAGCTCTGCTTTAGTTTTGGTCAGAACTGTTAGCCTGGTCCCGGATCTGTTTGTGCTTCATAGCCAGCTCCTATCGTCGCATGGTCTCCTACGGTTCTACAGCATAAGCAGGTCTGAGACCAGGCTAGGCGTTGTTCCTGGGACTGAGAAAATGAAAGCCCCTAGAGCCATGGATACGGAACTTTCCTTGTCCTGGCTGTTCTTCTACAGCATGTGAGCAGAGTTGAGCGGTCGGAAATCCCGCTCCTCACTCATGGAGTGGTGCTTGCTCGCTTCACGTCCTTTCCAACCGCTCCATTAAATCCCGCTCCTCACTCATGGAGTGGTGCTTGCTCGCTTCACGTCCTTTCCAACCGCTCCATTAAATCCCGCTCCTCACTCATGGAGTGGTGCTTGCTCGCTTCACGTCCTTTCCAACCGCTCCATTAAAAACCGCTCCTCACTCATGGAGTCCCGTCCAGTCCCGTGTGGCTCAGTTGGTAGAGCATGGCGCTTGCAACGCCAGGGTTGTGGGTTCGTTTCCCACGGGGGGCCAGTACAAAAAAGTATGAATGTATGTACTTGTAAGTCGCTCTGGATAAGAGCGTCTGCTAAATGACTTAAATGTAAAAGGTAAATGGAGTGGTGCTTGCTCGCTTCACGTCCTTTCCAACCGCTCCATTAAATCCCGCTCCTCACTCATGGAGTGGTGCTTGCTCGCTTCACGTCCTTTCCAACCGCTCCATTAAATCCCGCTCCTCACTCATGGAGTGGTGCTTGCTCGCTTCACGTCCTTTCCAACCGCTCCATTAAAAACCGCTCCTCACTCATGGAGTCCCGTCCAGTCCCGTGTGGCTCAGTTGGTAGAGCATGGCGCTTGCAACGCCAGGGTTGTGGGTTCGTTTCCCACGGGGGGCCAGTACAAAAAAGTATGAATGTATGTACTTGTAAGTCGCTCTGGATAAGAGCGTCTGCTAAATGACTTAAATGTAAAAGGTAAATGGAGTGGTGCTTGCTCGCTTCACGTCCTTTCCAACCGCTCCATTAAAAACCGCTCCTCGCTCACAGGAAAAAACTGCTGCTCCAAATTCACTCCATTCATTAAAATCACAATTTAACTATTTTTAGTGACCACCTGGACCTACCATTCGGTTTTAAAGTATCGACACCAAACCATATGTTTTGAATGAAAATTAGTTTAGTAAACAACATGAAAAGGTGACTGTAAGAAGCGCTCATCATTTCAAATAGACCACATGTCATATTAAACAGCATATAAACACTCTAAATATGTCAGGAGCCAGACAGGGAGCCTAAGAAGGAACCAAAATGAATTATTTAGGCTGTATTATTTCACTTATTTCAAGGCTATAGTCTACAAAGAAATACATAGTGAAGCATTTGGGAGTGTGACACTGGCTGGTAGGGACATAAAGCTCTCAGCATTTAAACAACATTATGTTGTATTAAGTCATTATAGTCTATACATTACACATATAGGCTGTGACTTACTTAGAATTATTTACAAATTAAATAAAAAATGTCTTATTAGGCTCCATCTACAGTGCCTTTAAATGTATCTTTAGAAACATGTGTTTGTCCAGAGTCTGTGGCTTCAGGCTCATGTGATGGTGCCGGTAGAGCAGGCCAGCAGTGGAGAACATCCTCTCAGACCTTACAGAGCCACTGGGGATGCTAAACACCCTTCGGTCTGCTCTTGCCAGGCTGGGCAGAGATGCGTAGTTGTTTTTTGTCGGTAGGCGTAAAGGATTTTGGGTAAAATAACCCTATCAAAACAGAACGCTTCTTGAAAGAGGTAATGCCAGGCCTACCTGGCCAAAATCAATAATGGCCTATTTTATAGATAATAGAACTGAAATGTTATAGGTAACTACCCACCTAGTTCCTTTCTTTTAGCATGAGCACGTAGTAAGTACACCATCATGCTTTAGGGATAACTGTCTTTTCAGATTCCACAATGATTCTTTAGTTGTGGACACTACATCACCGCACTCCCTCTCTTCTTTAGTTGTGGACACTACATCACCGCACTCCCTCTCTTCTTTAGTTGTGGACACTACATCACCGCACTCCCTCTCTTCTTTAGTTGTGGACACTACATCACCGCACTCCCTCTCTTCTTTAGTTGTGGACACTACATCACCGCACTCCCTCCCTTCTTTAGTTGTGGACACTACATCACCGCACTCCCTCTCTTCTTTAGTTGTGGACACTACATCACCGCACTCCCTCTCTTCTTTAGTTGTGGACACTACATCACCGCACTCCCTCTCTTCTTTAGTTGTGGACACTACATCACCGCACTCCCTCTCTTCTTTAGTTGTGGACACTACATCACCGCACTCCCTCCCTTCTTTAGTTGTGGACACTACATCACCGCACTCCCTCCCTTCTTTAGTTGTGGACACTACATCACCGCACTCCCTCTCTTCTTTAGTTGTGGACACTACATCACCTCACTCCCTCTCTTCTTTAGTTGTGGACACTACATCACCGCACTCCCTCTCTTCTTTAGTTGTGGACACTACATTACCGCACTCCCTCTCTTCTTTAGTTGTGGACACTACATCACCGCACTCCCTCTCTTCTTTAGTTGTGGACACTACATTACCGCACTCCCTCTCTTCTTTAGTTGTGGACACTACATCACCTCACTCCCTCTCTTCTTTAGTTGTGGACACTACATCACCGCACTCCCTCTCTTCTTTAGTTGTGGACACTACATTACCGCACTCCCTCTTCTTTAGTTGTGGACACTACATCACCGCACTCCCTCTCTTCTTTAGTTGTGGACACTACATTACCGCACTCCCTCTCTTCTTTAGTTGTGGACACTACATCACCGCACTCCCTCTCTTCTTTAGTTGTGGACACTACATCACCGCACTCCCTCTCTTCTTTAGTTGTGGACACTACATCACCGCACTCCCTCTCCTCTTTAGTTGTGGACAATACATCACCGCACTCCCTCTCCTCTTTAGTTGTGGACAATACATCACCGCACTCCCTCTCTTCTTTAGTTGTGGACACTACATCACCTCACTCCCTCTCTTCTTTAGTTGTGGACACTACATCACCGCACTCCCTCTCTTCTTTAGTTGTGGACACTACATTACCGCACTCTCTCTCTTCTTTAGTTGTGGACACTACATCACCGCACTCCCTCTCTTCTTTAGTTGTGGACACTACATTACCGCACTCCCTCTCTTCTTTAGTTGTGGACACTACATCACCGCACTCCCTCTCTTCTTTAGTTGTGGACACTACATCACCGCACTCCCTCTCCTCTTTAGTTGTGGACACTACATCACCGCACTCCCTCTCTTCTTTAGTTGTGGACACTACATCACCGCACTCCCTCTCTTCTTCAGTTGTGGACACTACATCACCGCACTCCCTCTCTTCTTTAGTTGTGGACACTACATCATCGCACTCCCTCTCCTCTTTAGTTGTGGACACTACATCACCGCACTCCCTCTCTTCTTTAGTTGTGGACACTACATCACCGCACTCCCTCTCTTCTTTAGTTGTGGACACTACATCACCGCACTCCCTCTCTTCTTTAGTTGTGGACACTACATCACCGCACTCCCTCTCTTCTTTAGTTGTGGACACTACATCACCGCACTCCCTCTCTTCTTTAGTTGTGGACACTACATCACCGCACTCCCTCTCTTCTTTAGTTGTGGACACTACATCACCGCACTCCCTCTCTTCTTTAGTTGTGGAAACTACATCACCGCACTCCCTCTCTTCTTTAGTTGTGGACACTACATCACCGCACTCCCTCTCTTCTTTAGTTGTGGACACTACATCACCGCACTCCCTCTCTTCTTTAGTTGTGGACACTACATCACCTCACTCCCTCTCCTCTTTAGTTGTGGACACTACATCACCACACTCCCTCTCTTCTTTAGTTGTGGACACTACATCACCACACTCCCTCTCTTCTTTAGTTGTGGACACTACATCACCACACTCCCTCTCTTGGTCCTCATCTTTGTAAGTCACCCTGATTTCACACCTTTGTGTTTTATCAGTTTGTCCTTTGGGAAAGTCGCTCCAAAATGGGCCCGCTACACTCCCCTCTCCTCTGACGTACTCTGTTCTACACACAGGGGATCTGAGATAATCCCACGGACTCTTCCCACAGCTTCTGTGTTCTCCTGCCATCCACCCATTCACTGTCCCACACCTCCCTAGACAATCACAGAGCCTGTTCTCCTGCCATCCACCCATTCACTGTCCCACACCTCCCCAGACAAACACAGAGCCTGTTCTCCTTCAGCCTCCCCCTTCCTCCTCTCCTCCTCCCCCCTACCACCTCCTCACCAGGTCAGGTTGAGACTGAGTCCATAGTGTCTCTGTGTGGTCCATAACTGATGATATCATCATCGTGGTTCTGCCCGGTCCTGTGCTGAATGACAGGGTGAAGTAAAGGGAAGTGTGTGTGTGTGTGTGTGTGTCTACGAGAGGTGACCCAGGTCAGCATAAAGGTCAGTGGGCTGTAGGTAAGGAGGAGGCTGTGTCTTGGGCTCCGTGCTCAGTGCCTCGTTGTCTGCATCACTGACTGGCTGACTGACTGGCTGACTGACTGGCATTCCTTTACAACTCACTGCTGCTGTTCTGCCTTGTAAAGGGGGTCTTGTCAGGGGGTCTGTGTGCGTGGATGCTTGCATGTGTTGGAGGGGGCCACTCTTCCAAAATATATGAAGGGGAGGGAACAGGGAGTCTATAGCTGCACCACTGAAGAGATCCAGTGAGATGTGGAGATTAAAAAGCAATGACCAGTCTCTTTATAAATCACCTGTTCAGGCAGACAACAGCTCTGGTAAATGAGATCCCATATCAATAGTAGCTAATAGTGTGCTGTGAGTGAGTCTATCTATGTATCTGTTTAAATGCATTGTGTTTCACCATGAAGTGAAGCATGCTGGACACTAGGCTCCCTGATTGGTTTAGGCAATTCTATAGAGACATGTCTTTTGGTGGGGAGGGGAACTGAACTGGACATTAGCTATGCTTTTATCTGGGGTGGATGGATGCTCTCTACTCTCCCCTTCTGCACAGGCCATGAGGTAGAGGGGGATGACAGGCAGACAGACAGCCAGGCAGGCAGGCCAGACAGACGGACGGACGGACGGACGACCAGGGCTCACTGTGGTTACATTGCATTTTGGAGACAGTAGGAGTAAGGGGGGAAAGAGAGAGGAAGAGGGTAATCAGGTCTAATGGAACTCTGAAAGGCCAGATAGGTGCTGCTGGTTCAATGGAAAATATAATGATTCAGTCCCAAATGGAACCCTATGCCCTTTAAAGTGCACTATTTTTGACTAGGGCCGATAGGCGTGCACTATGTAGGGAATAGGGTGCCATTTGGGATGCACAATTGGAGGAGAAACACGAAGCAGAAACACAAAGCAGCATAATGGAAGGAGTCTATTCCTGGAACACTTACTGATTACTACACATCCTTCCTGGAACACTTACTGATTACTACACATTACTACACATCCTTCCTGGAACACTTACTGATTACTACACATTACTACACATCCTTCCTGGAACACTTACTGATTACTACACATCCTTCCTGGAACACTTACTGATTACTACACATCCTTCCTGGAACACTTATTGATTACTACACATCCTACCTACACACTTACTGATTACTACACATCCTACCTACACACTTACTGATTACTACACATCCTACCTACACACTTACTGATTACTACACATCCTTCCTGGAACACTTACTGATTACTACACATCCTTCCTGGAACACTTACTGATTACTACACATCCTACCTACACACTTACTGATTACTACACATCCTACCTACACACTTACTGATTACTACACATTTCTACACATCCTTCCTGGAACACTTACTGATTACTACACATCCTACCTACACACTTACTGATTACTACACATCCTACCTACACACTTACTGATTACTACACATCCTTCCTGGAACACTTACTGATTACTACACATCCTTCCTGGAACACTTACTGATTACTACACATCCTACCTACACACTGACTGATTACCACACATTACTACACATCCTCACTACACACTGACTGATTACCACACCTTACTACACATCCTCACTACACACTGAATGATTACCACACCTTACTACACATCCTCACTACACACTGAATGATTACCACACCTTACTACACATCATCACTACACACTGACTGATTACCACACCTTACTACACATCCTCACTACACACTGCATGATTACCACACCTTACTACACATCCTCACTACACACTGACTGATTACCACACCTTACTACACATCCTCACTACACACACACATGGATTACTACACATTACTACACATCCTCACTACACACTGACTGATTACCACACCTTACTACACATCCTCACTACACACTGACTGATTACCACACCTTACTACACATCCTCACTACACACTGACTGATTACCACACCTTACTACACATCCTCACTACACACACACATGGATTACTACACCTTACTACACATCCTCACTACACACTGACTGATTACCACACCTTACTACACATCCTCACTACACACACACATTGATTACCACACCTTACTACACATCCTCACTACACACTGACTGATTACCACACCTTACTACACATCCTCACTACACACACACATGGATTACCACACCTTACTACACATCCTCACTACACACTGACTGATTACCACACCTTACTACACATCCTCACTACACACACACATGGATTACCACACCTTACTACACATCCTCACTACACACTGACTGATTACCACACCTTACTACACATCCTCACTACACACTGACTGATTACCACACCTTACTATACATCCTCACTACACACACACATTGATTACTACACCTTACTACACATCCTCCCTACACACACTGATTACTACACATTACTACACATCCTCACTACACACACAATAGTACAGTATTTGCTATATTCACATGTCTTTTTCATAACTATGTTAGGCTACACCCAGTATTCACCCAGTCAGCACACAGCTGTTGCCCTCTTGTAGGGAACACAATCAGTGGAGTTTCCATGTGTCTGATATGGTTACAGTAAAGCCTATCAGAGCATTAGACAGGTGTTGTGGTGCTGAGAGAGAGAGACTGTGCTCATCTGGGTTGGGTTGGGGTGTACTACCCACTCAGTACCCCTCTAGGTGGGTACAGGCAGTGGTATCAGGGTACATACGATTTCTGTCCAACAAGAGAGCGCCACTGCCCCAGGAATGTGTCCTATGTAGTGAGAGGGACCTGAGACTGAACGAACACAGCGGCTTATTTTGGCCGTCACGTTTTTGAGCTCAACCTCCAAACTAGGTCAAATCAGATCAGGGGAGAGAGAGAGATTTCCTCTGAGCCGTCCTTTGGACTTTTAATTTCCTGATTTCCTGAGGAGATTCTCCAGTGATCTGGAAACCAGTCGTTTGGTATCTCTCCTTCCAAGATGGCAATCTGAGAGGGGGAGAGAGAGATGAACTGGGTTGTGGTCCAGAGTGTTGCACATGCAGGAAGTTGTGAAATACTGAGGTTTGTGTACGTTACATATAACACCGCAGACTCATTTACCAAACTGCTCCCCAACATAGCAGCTAAAACTCTGTCTGACTGGACACAAAATCTATTGGGAAATTAAACAACGACCCACGTAAATGGGTCAGTTATAAGTCAGGGTTCATTTAGGCTCAGTGAGAATGAGAGCTGAGGCTCAGCCGCTAGCTGTGGCAGGTCAAACCCCAGATTAGTGTGGACCAGCACCAGACATCTGACCTCTCTTTAGAGGCCCTTTGTCATTCTCTAGATTGTCTATAGTAGGTTTAACTCCAACCCTGTTCCTGGAGAGATACCGTCCTGTAGGGTTTAACTCCAACCCTGTTCCTGGAGAGATACCGTCCTGTAGGGTTTAACTCCAACCCTGTTCCTGGAGAGTTACCATCCTGTAGGGTTTAACTCCAACCCTGTTCCTGGAGAGCTACCATCCTGTAGGGTTTAACTCCAACCCTGTTCCTGGAGAGCTACCATCCTGTAGGGTTTAACTCCAACCCTGTTCCTGGAGAGCTACCGTCCTGTAGGGTTTAACTCCAACCCTGTTCCTGGAGAGTTACCCTCCTGTAGGGTTTAACTCCAACCCTGTTCCTGGAGAGCTACCCTCCTGTAGGTTTTAACTCCAACCCTGTTCCTGGAGAGTTACCGTCCTGTAGGTTTATGTGTCCACCAGCCACCATAGTTGCTGGAACCGGTATGAAAAAGAAAATGTGGAAAGATCTGAGCCAGCACAGTACGGTTTGGGTTGGCCCTAAAGTGTGAAAGAGACATCTGATGTCTGAGCCAGTACGGTTTGGGTTGGCCCTAAAGTGTGAATGAGACATCTGATGTCTGAGCCAGCACAGTACGGTTTGGGTTGGCCCTAAAGTGTGAAAGAGACATCTGATGTCTGAGCCAGCACAGTACGGTTTGGGTTGGCCCTAAAGTGTGAAAGAGACATCTGATGTCTGAGCCAGTACGGTTTGGGTTGGCCCTAAAGTGTGAAAGAGACATCTGATGTCTGAGCCAGTACGGTTTGGGTTGGCCCTAAAGTGTGAAAGAGACATCTGATGTCTGAGCCAGTACGGTTTGGGTTGGCCCTAAAGTGTGAAAGAGACATCTGATGTCTGAGCCAGCACAGTACGGTTTGGGTTGGCCCTAAAGTGTGAAAGAGACATCTGATGTCTGAGCCAGCACAGTTTTCTTCGGCTGGACACTGTTTATCTCCCTACCTTCCTGTGAGCCACCCAGAGGCCCCTGATGTTGCTGTGGCCAAGTTATTTGGACTGAAAATATCCAGTCAACAGAGTTAGTTTCTACTGGCTGTTCTACCTGGTAGATAGTGTTACTGTTTTATTATGGAGAGTTTCAGAGGAAACATAATGGGTTGTGAGAGTGCTGACACAGCGCCAAGCACAGCAGGGGTGAACAGTAAGCCTGAGGTGTGTGTGATTCCCCTGGATGGACTGCTTCCAGGCAGTACTAGGCCCTAGAAAACAGGATGTGGGCGGTGTGTCTCCCTCATCCCACGCAGACACACACATTTCACACACTCGCTCTGTCAGGCCTCTCCCTCTGGTTGGCTACTGTGAGACTGAGATTGGCTCGTTCACTGGTTTCAAAATGTTGATGACTATCATCACGCTGACCTCTGACCTCTGGCGATGTATTGAACTGTTCCAGTAAATGCAGGACTTTTCTGAGATACAGAGAGGGGAGATTCTGAATTCTCCACCTAATGATGAATGTAATGCTATGTCACTTTGTTATCTCATGCATATGTAACAGCACCTCTCTTCATCTCCCACTCTCATGTCTCTCGGTTTCTATTGTTGCACATTGTGTGTGTGTGTGTGTGTGTGTGTGTGTGTGTGTGTGTTTGAATGGTAAATCTATTGTTAAACTGGTTAAATCAAGATGTAGCCTATTCACAATACAGGGGAATGCATATTCAATAGGAGTGAGTGCATGCATGGAGGTGAGCTTGTTTTGGCTGATTTCATGGGGCTACAGATGGCAAATAATCTGTTTCCCCTCCAATTGGGACTCATTTTATTGTACTGATAAACAACATCTGCATAGAAGTAGCTTATTTTATAAACGTGTGCGCTCACTCTTTAACCAGTAATGACATCATTCATGAGGCAAGGGGGGGGGGCAGCCGCAGGCCATATCAGAGAGGAAGAGGTGAAGTGAGAGGTCTCACTCTTTAACCAGTAATGACATCATTCATGAGGCGGGGGGGGGGGGGGGGGGGGGGCAGCCGCAGGCCATATCAGAGAGGAAGAGGTGAAGTGAGAGGTCTCACTCTTTAACCAGTAATGACATCATTCATGAGGCGGGAGGGGGGGGGGCAGCCACAGGCCATATCAGAGAGGAAGAGGTGAAGTGAGAGGTCTCACTCTTTAACCAGTAATGACATCATTCACGGAGAGACGTGAGCGAGAGAGAGGAATTTAAGTGAATGAATAAAGTTTTGATGGCGGTCACCTTTGAATCAGTGGAAATCAGGATGTTTTGCGTAATGGTTAGCATATTATCAGGAACATGGCACTAGCGCTAGTGAATTGATGTTGGCTTCAGCTGTAAGCGAGCACGGAAAGTTAGCCTTCAACGCTGGAAGCTACCGCTATCTTCTTGCATTGTGAAGTTTTCTAGCCTGTATGGATATAATCATTTATAAGTAATTTAACAATTTCTACATGCTGTGTCACATTATTCAAGTGTGTTCAAGTGATGCAGCCCAGACTCCCAGTGCAGGCTGAGTGGAGATCTAACATGATGCAGTCCAGACTCCCAGTGCAGGCTGAGTGGAGATCTAACATGATGCAGCCCAGACTCCCAGTGCAGACTGAGTGGAGATCTAACATGATGCAGCCCAGACTCCCAGGCTGAGTGGAGATCTAACATGATGCAGTCCAGGCTGAGTGGAGATCTAACATGATGCAGTCCAGGCTGAGTGGAGATCTAACATGATGCAGTCCAGACTCCCAGTGCAGACTGAGTGGAGATCTAACATGATGCAGCCTAGACTCCCAGTCCAGGCTGAGTGGAGAGCTAACATGATGCAGCCCAGACTCCCAGTGCAGGCTGAGTGGAGAGCTAACATGATGCAGTCCAGACTCCCAGTACAGGCTGAGTGGAGATTTAACATGATGCAGTCCAGACTCCCAGTACAGGCTGAGTGGAGATCTAACATGATGCAGTCCAGACTCCCAGGCTGAGTGGAGATCTAACATGATGCAGTCCAGACTCCCAGTACAGGCTGAGTGGAGATCTAACATGATGCAGTCCAGACTCCCAGTACAGGCTGAGTGGAGATCTAACATGATGCAGCCCAGACTCCCAGTGCAGACTGAGTGGAGATCTAACATGATGCAGTCCAGACTCCCAGTACAGGCTGAGTGGAGATCTAACATGATGCAGCCCAGACTCCCAGTACAGGCTGAGTGGAGATCTAACATGATGCAGCCCAGACTCCCAGTACAGGCTGAGTGGAGATCTAACATGATGCGGCCCAGACTCCCAGTACAGGCTAAGTGAGGAGCTAACATGATGCAGTCCAGACTCCCAGTCCAGGCTGAGTGGAGAGCTAACATGATGCAGCCCAGACTCCCAGTGCAGGCTGAGTGGAGAGCTAACATGATGCAGTCCAGACTCCCAGTACAGGCTGAGTGGAGATTTAACATGATGCAGTCCAGACTCCCAGTACAGGCTAAGTGGAGATCTAACATGATGCAGCCTAGACTCCCAGTACAGGCTGAGTGGAGATCTAACATGATGCAGTCCAGACTCCCAGTACAGGCTGAGTGGAGATCTAACATGATGCAGTCCAGACTCCCAGTACAGGTTGAGTGGATATTTAACATGATGCAGTCCAGACTCCCAGTGCAGGCTGAGTGGAGATCTAACATGATGCAGTCCAGGCTGAGTGGAGATCTAACATGATGCAGCCCAGACTCCCAGTGCAGACTGAGTGGAGATCTAACATGATGCAGTCCAGACTCCCAGTACAGGCTGAGTGGAGATCTAACATGATGCAGTCCAGACTCCCAGTACAGGCTGAGTGGAGATTTAACATGATGCAGTCCAGACTCCCAGTACAGGCTGAGTGGAGATCTAACATGATGCAGCCCAGACTCCCAGTACAGGCTGAGTGGAGATCTAACATGATGCAGTCCAGACTCCCAGTACAGGCTGAGTGGAGATCTAACATGATGCAGTCCAGACTCCCAGTGCAGACTGAGTGGAGATCTAACATGATGCAGCCTAGACTCCCAGTGCAGACTGAGTGGAGATCTAACATGATGCAGTCCAGACTCCCAGTACAGGCTGAGTGGAGATCTAACATGATGCAGTCCAGACTCCCAGTACAGGCTGAGTGGAGATTTAACATGATGCAGTCCAGACTCCCAGTACAGGCTGAGTGGAGATCTAACATGATGCAGTCCAGACTCCCAGTACAGGCTGAGTGGAGATCTAACATGATGCAGCCTAGACTCCCAGTACAGGCTGAGTGGAGATCTAACATGATGCAGTCCAGACTCCCAGTGCAGGCTGAGTGGAGATCTAACATGATGCAGCCCAGACTCCCAGTGCAGGCTGAGTGGAGATCTAACATGATGCAGTCCAGACTCCCAGTACAGGCTGAGTGGAGATTTAACATGATGCAGTCCAGACTTCCAGTACAGGCTGAGTGGAGATTTAACATGATGCAGTCCAGACTCCCAGTACAGGCTGAGTGGAGATCTAACATGATGCAGTCCAGACTCCCAGGCTGAGTGGAGATCTAACATGATGCAGTCCAGACTCCCAGGCTGAGTGGAGATCTAACATGATGCAGTCCAGACTCCCAGTACAGGCTGAGTAGAGATCTAACATGATGCAGCCCAGACTCCCAGGCTGAGTGGAGATTTAACATGATGCAGCCCAGACTCCCAGTGCAGGCTGAGTGGAGATCTAACATGATGCAGCCCAGACTCCCAGGCTGAGTGGAGATTTAACATGATGCAGTCCAGACTCCCAGTACAGGCTGAGTGGAGATTTAACATGATGCAGCCCAGACTCCCAGGCTGAGTGGAGATCTAACATGATGCAGTCCAGACTCCCAGTACAGGCTGAGTGGAGATCTAACATGATGCAGTCCAGACTCCCAGGCTGAGTGGAGATCTAACATGATGCAGTCCAGACTCCCAGTGCAGGCTGAGTGGAGATCTAACATGATGCAGCCCAGACTCCCAGTGCAGACTGAGTGGAGATCTAACATGATGCAGCCTAGACTCCCAGTACAGACTGAGTGGAGATCTAACATGATGCAGCCCAGACTCCCAGGCTGAGTGGAGATTTAACATGATGCAGCCCAGACTCCCAGGCTGAGTGGAGATCTAACATGATGCAGTCCAGACTCCCAGTGCAGGCTGAGTGGAGATCTAACATGATGCAGTCCAGACTCCCAGGCTGAGTGGAGCTCTAACATGATGCAGTCCAGACTCCCAGTGCAGGCTGAGTGGAGATCTAACATGATGCAGTCCAGACTCCCAGGCTGAGTGGAGATCTAACATGATGCAGTCCAGACTCCCAGTACAGGCTGAGTGGAGATCTAACATGATGCAGTCCAGACTCCCAGTGCAGGCTGAGTGGAGATCTAACATGATGCAGTCCAGACTCCCAGGCTGAGTGGAGATCTAACATGATGCAGGCTGAGTGGAGAAGGCACAGTGCTTTTGCTCTATTAAGGGAGACATTGGCTGCGCTGACAGACTTGATCCGTGAGACACATTTGACAGTAGTACCTAAAGTTACAAAAATGATTATACTGAACCATTTTTCATGTTCTAGTATGGAAAAAGTAGTGAAGTGTGGGTTTACCATGCAACACTAGAAGGGACAAAACAACAAGACAACAATTGGACCTGGGTACTCCTACTCAATATGGCTGACATGATACAGGAAACTCTTTTCTAGGGAGCTTTGTGTCAGGAGGACAGTAAAACTGTTTCTTCACACTGGTTTCCAGACACACACACACACACACACACACACACACACACACACACACACACACACACACACACACACACACACACACACACACGCAGACACACACACACACGCAGACACACACACACACGCAGACACACACACACACACACACACACACACACACACACACACACACACACACGCAGACACACACGCAGACACACACACGCAGACACACACACGCAGACACACACACACACACACACACGCACACACGCACACACACACACACACACACACACACACACACACACACACACACACACACACACACACACACACACACGCAGACACACAGCTCTGCTGCTTCCCCTACTGTGGCAGCAGGGGGAATCTTTAATGTTCGTTATATACCAGTGGCCTGATCAGTGACAGTCAAACAACAGCAATCACAGGCCATATTCCCCCAGTATCCCGACACAGTTCCTCTCAGCAATTAGTTCAAGTGGAAGGGTTTTCCCAACCCCCCCTCTCTCTTAGGGTGTTTCCCAAATGGCAGAGTATTTCATTTATAGTGCACCACTTTTCAGTAGGGCCCAGGTCTTTATAGTGCACTATAAAGGCTATAGGATGCCATTGGGGACACCTGCTTATATTCTGAGAAGGGAAGTGAGTGTGACATGGCACTGATGTCACAACAGGAACGGACTACTCCCTCATGTGGTTTTCTGATGTGAAGCAGAGTGTTTGACCTGCAGCTAGGGCTGTGTTTCTGCTACGGCCCTGAATAGCCTGCCATTTAAATGTCTGGGGAAGAGGATAGCTATAGTGTTATAGGAGGAAGGCCATAGTTAAGGGATGCCTTGCTCTCTCTCTGTCTCTCTGTCTCTCTCTGTCTCTCTCTCTCGCTCTCTCTTTCTCTCTATATATATCTCTCTCTCTTTAATTCGTTCTCTCTCTGGGTCTTGTGGTGTTCTTCTAACTGTCCCTACCAGTCAAGACAGGAATGCAGTGGGTGGTTGTGTATGTTGTTTCCCCAGATGCATCCACCCAGTATGACTTCTCTGTCAGGATGAGGACTTCATTTCCTGTTGTGTCTGTTAAGCACACAGCACTGCTGTGGCTTTACTCAGCGTGACATTCACTTGGACAATCCATGGAAGATGAGGCCCATGAAATGTAACACGCCATGAAGTAAAATCTGCCCTATTGGATAGGATTCCTACCCGGCCTATCAGCAGCAGCAGTGTGTGTGTGCGGTGTGTGTGTGCGCTGTGTGTGCGTGTGTACAGTATGTAAGGCCAGGTATCAAATACATACTTCGTCTCAAGGAGATTCTGACTGCCTGCATAAAGAAATAAAAGGCCATTCTAGTATTTATTTAGCTGTGTGTCTAACAGACATGGTCAATGTCTTAGCCTTGGCAGGTGATAGACAGACAGACAGACAGACAGACAGACAGACAGACAGACAGACAGACAGACAGACAGACAGACAGACAGACAGACAGACAGACAGACAGAGAGAGAAAGCAGGTGGTTGTCATGGATACTTTGAGAGTCTAAATCCCTCTCTGGTCCTGGGCTTGTTAGTCTTCTAGTGAGCCCCACCGGGGTCAACCACAGCCCATGATCTTTGACCTATGAACCTCCAGCTTATGATCTCCTGGGTGTTGATGCAGGAGAGGGGTCACCAGCGGGTGCTGTTCACACCCCCATAGAGAGAGGCCGCGGGTACAGGGAGCACCTTATCGTCTGTGTTTCAACAGGAAGTTGATCCATTGGGTTTGAGAGACTCAGACATGGATGATGGATTGTTGAGGAAAGTGTGTTGTCTCAACATGTATGAAATGATTTGAGCTGGGCTGAGTCAGTGTCTGGGTTTCAGATGGGTTCAGAATCCTCTGTTACAGGGTCCTGTTGTTGTGTTGTGATGGTGTCACCTTTGGTTAGTGCTGTATAGACATGACTCTCTCCTTGACTTTCAATGGCCCTGACACACACACACACACACACACACACACACACACACATAGAGCAGCCCAATCATTCAGGACAGCTTGCTCCTCCCTCAGTCCTTGGCCCGGGGAAGCTAATAATAACCGTAGAGGCAGTGACAGTGCTTTGAGATATGCCACGCTACTGCTGGCCTGGCACTGCTGGCCTGGCACTGCTGGCCTGGCACTGCTGGCATGGCACTGCTGGCATGGCACTGCTGGCCTGACACTGCTGGCCTGGCACTGCTGGCCTGACACTGCTGGCCTGACACTGCTGGCCTGGCACTGCTGGCCTGGCACTGCTGGCCTGGCACTGCTGGCCTGGCACTGCTGGCCTGGCACTGCTGGCATGGCACTGCTGGCATGGCACTGCTGGCCTGGCACTGCTGGCCTGGCACTGCTGGCCTGGCACTGCTGGCCTGACACTGCTGGCCTGACACTGCTGGCCTGGCACTGCTGGCCTGGCACTGCTGGCCTGGCACTGCTGGCCTGACACTGCTGGCCTGGCACTGCTGACCTGGCACTGCTGGCCTGACACTGCTGGCCTGGCACTGCTGGCCTGGCACTGCTGGCCTGACACTGCTGGCCTGGCACTGCTGGCCTGGCACTGCTGGCCTGACACTGCTGGCCTGGCACTGCTGGCCTGACACTGCTGGCCTGACACTGCTGGCCTGACACTGCTGGCCTGACACTGCTGGCCTGACACTGCTGGCCTGACACTGCTGGCCTGGGCTTGTATTTGACTTGGACTGAGCTGGTACACACATACCAGAGGAGTATGCAGTATAGAGCATGTCTAGTGTGACCTGGAGGAGCCACAGACCATTACAGAACCTTTGACTTCATCCTGTTTGTTGCCCTTTGTGGTGTTGGTGGTGGATGTGATGTCACACGTGAGGCGGCGTGGTTTGTTCTCCCCTGTCTAAAATCATTTGGCTTCAATTGATTTCATTTTGGGCCCTTGGTGGTGTTGTAGGGCGGCCTTTACAACCCACTTGTAAATGAATCTGGGGAAACACTGTCTTATTGCTTCGCTGTGATGTGCTGTGGACTTGACTGTTCTTGGAGTGTTTGTAAACATGGTGGGGCAGTAGGCTTCCGGCAGGCTGCTCTGTACTGCTGGGAAACCTCAAGTCTTTCTCTTGGAGTGTTTGTAAACACGGTGGGGCAGTAGGCTTCCCGCAGGCTGCTCTGTACTGCTGGGAAACCTCAAGTCTTTCTCTTGGAGTGTTTGTGAACATGGTGGGGCAGAAGGCTTCCGGCAGGCTGCTCTGTACTGCTGGGAAACCTCAAGTCTTTCTCTTGGAGTGTTTGTAAACATGGTGGGGCAGAAGGCTTCCGGCTGGGAAACCTCAAGTCTTTCTCTTGGAGTGTTTGTAAACATGGTGGGGCAGTAGGCTTCCGGCAGGCTGCTCTGTACTGCTGGGAAACCTCAAGTCTTTCTCTTGGAGTGTTTGTAAACATGGTGGGGCAGAAGGCTTCCCGCAGGCTGCTCTGTACTGCTGGGAAACCTCAAGTCTTTCTCTTGGAGTGTTTGTAAACACGGTGGGACAGTAGGCTTCCGGCAGGCTGCTCTGTACTGCTGGGAAACCTCAAGTCTTTCTCTTGGAGTGTTTGTAAACATGGTGGGGCAGAAGGCTTCCGGCAGGCTGCTCTGTACTGCTAGGAAACCTCAAGTCTTTCTCTTGGAGTGTTTGTAAACACGGTGGGGCAGTAGGCTTCCGGCAGGCTGCTCTGTACTGCTAGGAAACCTCAAGTCTTTCTCTTGGAGTGTTTGTAAACACGGTGGGGCAGTAGGCTTCCGGCAGGCTGCTCTGTACTGCTGGGAAACCTCAAGTCTTTCTCTTGGAGTGTTTGTAAACACGGTGGGGCAGTAGGCTTCCGGCAGGCTGCTCTGTACTGCTGGGAAACCTCAAGTCTTTCTCTTGGAGTGTTTGTAAACACGGTGGGGCAGTAGGCTTCCGGCAGGCTGCTCTGTACTGCTGGGAAACCTCAAGTCTTTCTCTTGGAGTGTTCTCCCCCTGACTGGCTTCTAATGTAAGCTAAGGCCAGGATGTGCAGGAAACCATATCTTCTTCTTAGCTTTCAGTGTTTTTGTCGGTTATCGATTGTCTTACTTCCAAAACAGACCTCTCACCCTCTCCTCTAGTTATTTCCTTCTCTCTCTTCCTCTCTTTCTCCTCGTTCTTTCTCTCTAGGCTCCCAGACCCTACTCAGAGCCTTCCATCTCTTTTTGATAGGTTAGTCTCATTACCCTGCCTAAGGGAACAGGTAGGCTACAGTGAGAACGATAGGGCCCAGGAAGGTGTGTTCTGTGAGTATTTTGGGATAACCCAAACCTAACCTCTCTCTCTCTCTGTCCCCACAGTGCCAGACGACCTTACCCCTGAGGAGCAGCATGAGCTGGAAAACATCCGCCGACGCAAGCAGGAGCTGATGGAAGACATTCAGGTACGCTGTGTGTGGGGAGGAGGAGAGAGGTGTGTGTGTGTGTGGGGAGGAGAGAGGTGTGTGTGTGTGGGGAGGAGGAGAGAGGTGTGTGTGTGTGGGGAGGAGGAGAGAGGTGTGTGTGTGTGTGGGGAGGAGAGAGGTGTGTGTGTGTGGGGAGGAGGAGAGAGGTGTGTGTGTGTGGGGAGGAGGAGAGAGGTGTGTGGGGAGGGGGAGAGAGGTGTGTGTGTGTGGGGAGGAGAGAGGTGTGTGTGGAGAGGAGGAGAGAGGTGTGTGTGTGTGGAGAGGAGGAGAGAGGTGTGTGTGTGTGGGGAGGAGGAGAGAGGTGTGTGGGGAGAGGAGAGGTGTGTGTGTGTGTGGGGAGGAGAGAGGTGTGTGTGGAGAGGAGGAGAGAGGTGTGTGTGTGTGGGGAGGAGAGAGGTGTGTGTGTGGAGAGGAGGAGAGAGGTGTGTGTGTGTGTGTGGAGAGGAGGAGAGAGGTGTGTGTGTGTGTGGGGAGGAGAGAGGTGTGTGTGGAGAGGAGGAGAGAGGTGTGTGGAGAGGAGGAGAGAGGTGTGTGTGTGGGGAGGAGGAGAGAGGTGTGTGGGGAGGAGGAGAGAGGTGTGTGTGTGTGGGGAGGAGGAGAGAGGTGTGTGTGTGGGGAGGAGGAGAGAGGTGTGTGTGTGGGGAGGAGGAGAGAGGTGTGTGGGAGAGGAGGAGAGAGGTGTGTGTGGAGAGGAGGAGAGAGGTGTGTGTGGAGAGGAGGAGAGAGGTGTGTGGGGAGAGGAGGAGAGAGGTGTGTGGGGAGAGGAGGAGAGAGGTGTGTTTGTGTGGGGAGGAGAGAGGTGTGGGGAGAGGAGGAGAGAGGTGTGTGTGGGGAGGAGGAGAGAGGTGTGTGTGTGGAGGAGGAGAGAGGTGTGTGTGGGGAGGAGGAGAGAGGTGTGTGTGGAGAGGAGGAGAGAGGTGTGTGTGGAGAGGAGGAGAGAGGTGTGTGTGGAGAGGAGGAGAGAGGTGTGTGTGGAGAGGAGGAGAGAGGTGTGTGTGTGTGGGGAGGAGAGAGGTGTGTGGGGAGAGGAGGAGAGAGGTGTGTGGGGAGAGGAGGAGAGAGGTGTGTGTGGAGAGGAGGAGAGAGGTGTGTGGGGAGAGGAGGAGAGAGGTGTGTGTGTGTGTGTGGGGAGGAGAGGTGTGGGGAGGAGGAGAGGTGTGTGTGTGGGGAGGAGGAGAGGGGTGTGTGTGTGGAGGAGGAGAGAGGTGTGTGGGGAGAAGGAGAGAGGTGTGTGTGGGGAGGAGGAGAGAGGTGTGTGTGGGGAGGAGGAGAGAGGTGTGTGTGGGGAGGAGGAGAGAGGTGTGTGTGGGGAGGAGGAGAGAGGTGTGTGTGGGGAGGAGGAGAGAGTTGTGTGTGGGGAGGAGGAGAGAGGTGTGTGTGGGGAGGAGAGATGTGTGTGGGGAGGATGAGAGAGAGGTGTGTGGGGAGGAGGAGAGAGTGGTGTGGGGAGGAGGAGAGAGGTGTGTGGGGAGGAGGAGAGAGGTGTGTGTGGGGAGGAGGAGAGAGAGGTGTGTGGGGAGGAGGAGAGAGGTGTGTGTGGGGAGGAGGAGAGAGGTGTGTGTGGGGAGGAGGAGAGAGTTGTGTGTGGGGAGGAGGAGAGAGTTGTGTGTGGGGAGGAGGAGAGAGTTGTGTGTGGGGAGGAGGAGAGAGTTGTGTGTGGGGAGGAGGAGAGAGGTGTGTGTGGGGAGGAGGTGAGAGGTGTGTGTGGGGAGGAGGAGAGAGGTGTGTGTGGGGAGGAGGAGAGAGGTGTGTGTGTGGGGAGGAGGAGAGAGGTGTGTGTGTGGGGAGGAGAGAGGTGTGTGTGGGGAGGAGGAGAGAGGTGTGTGTGGGGAGGAGAGAGTTGTGTGTGGAGAGGAGGAGAGAGGTGTGTGTGGGGAGGAGGAGAGAGGTGTGTGTGGGGAGGAGGAGAGAGGTGTGTGTGGGGAGGAGGAGAGAGGTGTGTGTGGGGAGGAGGAGAGAGGTGTGTGTGGGGAGGAGGAGAGAGGTGTGTGTGGGGAGGAGGAGAGAGGTGTGTGTGGAGGAGGAGAGAGGTGTGTGTGGGGAGGAGAGAGTTGTGTTAAGATGTATTGAGGGTTACATCAGTATCAAAGCATCTTCCAGTATCATAATGTGTTCCAGACACACACTGATCCTTAGTTTTCTAAAGTACAGTAGAAGTCTGTTGGTAGGATTTGTCTCTCCCTTCCAAACCTGTTAATTCATCACCCCCAGTGCTCCATCCCTGTCATGTGAAACATACCACATTCTCCAGTCAGAGAGGCATGGTTCTTCTACATCAGAATATTTCTATCTGAGCGTTCCACAACGTTGTGCCCTGCTGAACGCAGCCCTGCTTTGGAGGGGTGGAGGTCTTGGGGGTGTAGGGGGGGGTCTAGGGGTGTAGGGGGGAGGTCTTGGGGGTATAGGGAGGATGCTTCTCAACCCTTTTTCTGTTGCCCCAGCAGGCCCTCTGTCTGTCCTCTCCTCTGCTTTTTGATGAAATATTGACTTGACTTGCCAGTTAGCTCTACCCCTGCCTTAATCCTCCAGATGCCCCTCACTGCAAAGAGACTGAATATATCCTCCAGATAGTATGGCCCATGAAGAATGTGGCATTTCCCCCCACAAAGTGCAGGATCCCCTTTAGTAACCTGACTATCTTGAGATGGAGCCTAGCTAGTTGTATGTGTACTATTTAGTGGTTGACTGGGAGTGTGAGCAGTAGGGGGACTAACAGTAGATTAATAGGGCAAGAAAAGTCAGACCTGGGTCAAATAGGATTTGTTTTCTTTCAAATACTAGGAGTGTTTGATTGAGCAAGGAATTTGAAAGACAAATACTATTTGAACCCAGGTCTTGGAAGAACGTTAAGAGCTGTAAAATGACTAGATAATTTCATTTGGTGTCACTCCTCACACACCCAGCCAGAATGGGGTTAGCTAAGTTCCCATGAGACAAGCAGAGTCCTTCATCCACCCTTCATCTACTGTGTCAGTCAATGAAGCTCATATCAAGGCAGGGAGGTTAATTAATACATGTGTTTCTTGCACTAAAATGTAACGTTGCCTCTCCATGGCATCTTTCTTTTCATTTACCTTTATTTATCCAGGCTAATCTTACCAAGAGTGCAAAGCACTGGTGACCTCTGTGGTGTGTCTGGTGACCCCGGTCATTCTCAGTAACATGGTCCTTGTGACACTCTAGCATCCCCTGGCCTGGCTGGCTGTGATGACAACACAGGAGGACGAGCGATCTCACGCCTTCTCTTTATTAGCTGTGTGTGTCCCCATGCCATCATGATGTAGTTTCCCCCTCCAGTCTCCACTAGAGGTCGACCGATTATGATTTTTCAACGCCGATACCGATTATTGGAGGATCAAAAAAGCCGATACTGATTAATCGGACGAATAAAAAATTTTTAAAAAATGTATTTGTAATAATGACAATTACAACAATACTGAATGAACACTTATTTTAACTTAATATAATACATCAATAAAATCAATTTAGCCTCAAATAAATAATGAAACATGTTCAATTTGGTTTAAATAATGCAAAAACACAGTGTTGGAGAAGAAAGTAAAAGTGCAATATGTGCCATGTAAGAAAGCTAACTTTTAAGTTCCTTGCTCAGAACATCAGAACATATGAAAGCTGGTGGTTCCTTTTAACATGAGTCTTCAATATTCCCAGGTAAGAAGTTTTAGGTTGTAGTTATTATAGGAATTATAGGACTATTTCTCTCTATACGATTTGTATTTCATTAACCTTTGACTATTGGATGTTCTTATAGGCACTTTAGTATTGCCAGTGTAACAGTATAGCTTGCGTCCCTCTCCTCGCTCCTGCCTGGGCTCGAACCAGGAACACATTGACAACAGCCACCATCGAAGCAGCGTTACCCATGCAGAGCAAGGGGAACAACTACTCCAAGTCTCAGAGCGAGTGACATTTGAAACGCTATTAGCGCGCACCCCGCTAACTAGCTAGCCATTTCACATCGGTTACACCAGCCTAATCTCAGGAGTTGATAGGCTTGAAGTCATAAACAGCGCAATGCTTGAAACACAGCGAAGAGCTGCTGGCAAAACGCACGAAAGTGCTGTTTGAATGAATGCTTACGAGCCTGCTGGTGCCTACCATCGCTCAGTCAGACTGCTCTATCAAATCATAGACTTAATTATAACATAATAACACACACAAATACGAGCCTTAGGTCAATAATATTGTCAAATCCGGAAACTATCATCTCGAAAACAAAACGTTTATTCTTTCAGTGAAATACGGAACCGTTCCGTATTTTATCTAACGGGTGGTATCCATAAGTCTAAATATTCCTGTTACATTGCACAACCTTCAATGTTATGTCATAATTACGTAAAATTCTGGCAAATTAGTTCGCAACGAGCCAGGTGGCACAAACTGTTGCATATACCCTGACTCTGCGTGCAATGAACGCAAGAGAAGTGACACAATTTCACCTGGTTAATATTGCCTGCTAACCTGGATTTCTTTTAGCTAAATATGCAGGTTTAAAAATATATACTTCTGTGTATTGATTTTAAGAAAGGCATTGATGTTTATGGTTAGGTACAGTCGTGCAACGATTGTGCTTTTTTCGCAATTGCGCTTTTGTTAAATCATCCCCCGTTTGGCGACGTTGGCTGTCTTTGTTAGGAAGAAATAGTCTTCACACAGTTCGCAACGAGCCAGGCGGCCCAAACTGCTGCATATAACCTGACTCTGTTGCAAGAGAAGTGACACCATTTCCCTAGTTAAAAGAAATTCATGTTAGCAGGCAATATTAACTAAATATGCAGGTTTAAAAATATATACTTGTGTATTGATTTTAAGAAAGACATTGATGTTTATGGTTAGGTACACGTTGGAGCAACGACAGTCCTTTTTCGCGAATGCGCACCGCATCGATTATATGCAACGCAGGACACGCTAGATAAACTAGTAATATCATCAACCATGTGTAGTTAACTAGTGATTATGATTGATTGATTGATTGATTGTTTTTTATAAGATAAGTTTTAATGTTAGCTAGCAAATTACCTTGGCTTCTTACTGCATTCGCGTAACAGTTCCTAGGCCATCATTGAAAATAAGAATGTGTTCTTAATTGACTTGCCTAGTTAAATAAAGGTGTAAAAAAAATGATCGGCCAAATCGGTGTCCAAAAATACCGATTTCCGATTGTTATGAAAACTTGAAATCGGCCCTAATTAATCAGCCATTCCGATTAATCGGTCGACCTCTAGTCTCCACCCTGTTTCACCCTCGTATGGGGCCCTGACTGGTGACTGCCAGTCTGGCCCTTCACCATCCCACCCTCCTGTCAGCTGTCAGAAAAGGCAGAATCGGCAATATCTCCATTAATCTCCCAAACATAACCCCAAAATAATCAAATGTCCTGCTCCCTACTCCATGTGTATGGAGGGCATTCACCAATGTTCCTCCCTTTTAATGTGGTTTGTAAAGAAGAAAGTGTTTTGGAAAAAGAGAGACCTGCTGCTGGGCACGTACACATCCGGTTGAGATTAGATTAGAGTGGTTAGTGTCAGTATTGGTTAGGGTTATGGGGAGACTGCATGGTGGCAGCAGTGGGCACAGACTGGGCACTGATGGGTCTGGAGGAGAAATAGAATGTTCTGGAACCTCACAATCTGTCCTGGGACAGCAGACTGAGTGTAATGCTCTGTGTGTTTGGTCCTAACCCCCCTCCTCTCTCTAATTTCCAGCGTCTGAAGAATGAGACAGCAGACTGAGTGTAATTCTCTGTGTGTTTGGTCCTAACCCACTCCTCTCTCTAATTTCCAGCGTCTGAAGAATGAGACAGCAGACTGAGTGTAATGCTCTGTGTGTTTGGTCCTAACCCCCTCCTCTCTCTAATTTCCAGCGTCTGAAGAATGAGATAGCAGACTGAGTGTAATGCTCTGTGTGTTTGGTCCTAACCCCCCTCCTCTCTCTAATTTCCAGCGTCTGAAGAATGAGACAGCAGACTGAGTGTAATGCTCTGTGTGTTTGGTCCTAACCCCCTCCTCTCTCTAATTTCCAGCGTCTGAAGAATGAGACAGCAGACTGAGTGTAATGCTCTGTGTGTTTGGTCCTAACCCTCTCCTCTCTCTAATTTCCAGCGTCTGAAGAATGAGACAGCAGACTGAGTGTAATGCTCTGTGTGTTTGGTCCTAACCCCCTCCTCTCTCTAATTTCCAGCGTCTGAAGAATGAGACAGCAGACTGAGTGTAATGCTCTGTGTGTTTGGTCCTAACCCTCTCCTCTCTCTAATTTCCAGCGTCTGAAGAATGAGATAGCAGAAGTGACCAGTGAGATTGAGAACCTGGGTTCCACAGAGGAGAGGTGAGTGTGTAACAGTATGGAATCAGGTTTCCTTAGGGTTCCTTAAGGTTCTTCAGGGTTCCTTAGTTTTTTTTAAGGTTCTTCAGGGTTCCTTACCATCTCCTATCTCTGACAGTCCAAATTGCTTTGTTGTTTGTATTCCATTAACTTAGCAAATGACTGTTGTTAAATATTTATACCTTAATGTCCAGATAGTACCAACCCTCTTCCCCTCCCCAAAACACCACGCACACACATGCACGCACACACATGCACACCGCCACATACATACACACACTGACTAGTGCTTTTAAATGTTTGATCAGCCACGCCCACCGTGATGGGGGGGGCTATTCAATAATGCAGAGGTGTTTGGGTAGAACAGACAATGGAGGGTCCCTAGGGAGGGAAGAAGTGAAGGGGTACTTTGGAGTGTGGGCCGTGGGGTACTCAAGTTGAGGGGGATCCCATTCCACCACCCACTTCTTTTTCAGACATGCACTTTTGTTTGCTCTGACCATTTACTAAGTTGTATAAAGAGCTGGAATTCAGAATCATCTGAGTCTTTATCTATCCATGTGTCAAAGACAATCAGGTGGGCAAACTGGTGTTTTTCTTTCTGTGAATAACCAACTCCTGTAGCTTTGGAAATGGGCCGTGGTTCAATAGTGGTCTGTTATAACTGACGCTGGGGAGAACTGTAGTTCCCAATGACAATAGCCAAAGGAATGCTGGGGGAAATAATGAATCAAAGAGGAAGTCTGGTGACCTTTGGCTAGCCGGGGCAAGGTGACGTAAGCATGGTGACAGTGAAGACGGAGTAGACTTTGACCTCTCGACACTCCAGGTCTGAGAAATGGGCTTTTCCAATCATGCTTATTGTTGAGTCACCATTTCATCTTGAATGTTGTCATCAGTGGCCCATTGGAGCAGTTTTAACTGCCAAGCTGATGACAAAATGTTCAATTCATGAAAGTATTATTTTAATTAATAAGTGAATGAATACATAATATTGACCCAATGTGAGATGAGTAAATAGATCATGGAGATCAATGTGTGTGATTTGAAATGAAAAGACAAATTCCAATCTACTTTTTCACTCTTTAGACGAAGTTTATATTTACATGGCATCACACAAACACTTATTCTTGGGGCTGGTTTCCCAGACCCTGATTAAGCCTAGTGCTGGACTGAAAAGCATGCTCAATGGAATATCTCCACTGAAAGTGTTTTGTAGTGCAGGACTAGCCTTCATTGGTATCCAGGAAACCAGCCCTGGCAGTATCACAGATGGGGAATACAATAATAATGTATCTCTAATTCATTTCATATTAATCAAATGGCTACCTGGACTATTTGCATTGACCCCCTTTTTTACACTCCTGCTACTCTCTGTTTATTATCTATGCATAGTCACTTTACCCCTACCTACATGTACATATGACCTGAATTACCTGGACTAACCTGTACCCCCTCACATTGACTCAGTACCGGTACCCCCTCACATTGACTCAGTACCGGTACCACCTCACATTGACTCAGTACCGGTACCCCCTCACATTGACTCAGTACCTGTACCCCCTCACATTGACTCAGTACCTGTACCCCCTCACATTGACTCAGTACCGGTACCACCTCACATTGACTCAGTACCTGTACCCCCTCACATTGACTCAGTACCGGTACCCCCTCACATTGACCCAGTACCTGTACCCCCTCACATTGACTCAGTACCGGTACCCCCTCACATTGACTCAGTACCGGTACCCCCTCACATTGACTCAGTACCGGTACCCCCTCACATTGACTCAGTACCTGTACCCCCTCACATTGACTCAGTACCGGTACCCCCTCACATTGACTCAGTACCTGTACCCCCTCACATTGACTCAGTACCTGTACCCCCTCACATTGACTCAGTACCTGTACCCCCTCACATTGACTCAGTACCGGTACCCCCTCACATTGACTCAGTACCTGTACCCCCTCACATTGACTCAGTACCGGTACCCCCTCACATTGACTCAGTACCGGTACCCCCTCACATTGACTCAGTACCGGTACCCCCTCACATTGACTCAGTACCGGTACCCTCTGTATATAGCCTCCTTATTGTTATTTATTGTGTTACTTTTTTCTTTTACTTTAGTTTATTTAGCAAATATTTTCTTACTCTGCATTGTTGGTTAAGTTCTTGTAAGTATTTCACGATACTCCTGTTGTATTCCGCGCATGTGACAAATACAATTTGATTCTATTTGATTTAATGTTGCAGGAAAAACATGCAGAGGAATAAGCAAGTGGCTATGGGCCGAAAGAAATTCAACATGGACCCTAAAAAGGTGAGTATCAAATAGACCAGGGCTGGTTTCCCAAAAGGTGAGTATCAAATAGACCAGGGCTGGTTTCCCAAAAGGTGAGTATCAAATAGACCAGGGCTGGTTTCCCAAAAGGTGAGTATCAAATAGACCAGGGCTGGTTTCCCAAAAGGTGAGTATCAAATAGACCAGGGCTGGTTTCCCAAAAGCATCGTAGCACGAACATCTTCTTCATTCTATTGAAACTAAATGCACAAAGATGATCTTAGTGCTACGATGCTTTTGGGAATCTCAGCCCAGGGTTATTCACATCTTATCCTACGAGGTCCGGACCCTGCTGGTTCTTTGTTCTACCTGATCATTATTCCACCCACCGGGTGTCCCAGGTCTAAATCAGTCCCTGGTTAGAGGGGAACAAGGAAACAAAGCAGTGCAACTGACTTCCAGGTTCAGAGTTGAATTGGAGGGAAATAGACATTCTGAATGTGTCCTGTGGGTTTGATATACTTGTGCTGTTCCAGGTTGTGGGTTTTTTGCATTACCACTGAGTCAACTCTCAGGTCTGACAATGTGTGGAGAAGTGTTTGACATTTCACGAACCACAATAACAATTGTAGTGACCTTAACCAAACGCCTAGCAACCTCATCAATTAGGAGGTTCCATCCTCTTGACATTATGGTATGGATCGTACCCGTGTTTGAATCCCGGTCGGGGTTACCCCCGATTTAGCTAAAATATGATTTCAATCTTTTGATATGCGCTGTACGGCTACAAACAATACGACCAGGAACGCCCCCGTTGTAACGAGGGTCTGACACGGGGTGTATGTTGTATTTTCTCAGGGGATTAAGTTCCTGATTGAGAACGACCTGCTTAAGCACACCAGCGATGACATCGCCCAGTTCCTGTACAAGGGGGAGGGGCTAAACAAGACCGCCATCGGAGACTACCTTGGGGAGAGGTCAGTGGGGGGCAAGATGCATGCTACGTCTCTTTATGTGGTTGTGTCGGGGGGTGTGTGTGTGTGTGTGTGTGTGTGTGTGTGTGTGTGTGTGTGTCATGTCTGTGTGTTTGTGTTTCTGTGTGTGTTATGTGGTTCAGAAGGACGTCACTTCTTTCCTGTCAAAGATGTCCCATTTCCAGATCACATACTTTCCTCTGTCAGGTCAGGCACATCCCCTTTCCCCCAACGCCCTTTTCCCCCAACGCCCTTTTCCCCCAACGCTCTTTTCCCCCAACGCCCTTTTCCCCCAACGCCCTTTTCCCCCAACGCCCTTTTCCCCCAACAGCCTTTATTAGATCCACATCTAGACCCTCAGACTTCGAAACAGAGACGTTGATTCCTTCACAGTCCGTCTGACTTTGATTTCCACTTCATCCATTCTAAATAATGTTAAGTACCTAAAAATCCTCGAATGTTGGCTGAAGCTGAAAAAACTGTCAAAGTTGAGTCTCTCCTGAAGAAATACCATCTTTTATATTAATTCAAAGCCACATAACAGGCAACACCCAATGGCTGTGCGTTGTGTGTGTTATTACCCTGGGTGCATTGCCTACCTTATAGTGCTACGGCCTGGGTGTGGTCGGCTAGTCGACAAGCCATACCAGGAAGTGGAGAGCTGAGTTGTGTTTATTAGGGCATGAACACCACCCAGATATCGTCATGGATGCTCTGCTCTGTCCAATTGGTATGAAGAGATTTCTGATTCCAGTGGGGGAGGGGCAGACTGTGTGTGTGCTCTCCCTGATTGGTCAGGAATCCCCCAGGGCAGAGCTGGCTTTGACCCTGTCAGGGATAGGTCCTGGGAGGCCTCCTGTCTATCTCAGGGGGAGTATCACTAACTCCAAAGGCCACAGATGTCAAGAAGAGTGATGTCATGATAGAGGTGTCACCTTGTGTGTGTGTGTGTGTGTGTGTGTGTGTGTGTGTGTGTGTGTGTGTGTGTGTGTGTGTGTTCCTCCCCCAGTTTTTATTGATTGTGTGAGCATATACATACGTGTGTATGTGCGTGTGTGTGTGTACGTGCATTTGTGTGTCTGGCTGTGTGTCTAAATGTCTGTGTGTTTGTCATTTTTTGTGTCTGTGTCTCAACACTCAAATAATTGAACAATGATTTCAGAAAATCATTACTAAACATATTCTATTATTTTCCCTGCAGAGATGAGTTCAACCTCCAGGTCCTCCATGACTTTGTGCAGCTCCATGAATTCACCGACCTGAACCTGGTCCAGGCCCTGAGGTAAGAGCCTCCCAGTGGGGCTTTATAACCCATTGTCCTATAGTTACCTAATGTTGTCATTATCCTCCTGAGATAGCATTGTCCTGTAGTTACCTAATGTTGTCATGATCCTCCTGATATAGCATTATCCTATAGTTACCTAACGTTGTTATTAACCTCCTGATATAGCATTGTCCTATAGTTACCTAACGTTGTCATGATCCTCCTGATAGAGCATTGTCCTGTAGTTACCTAACGTTGTCATTATCCTCCTGATATAGCATTGTCCTATAGTTACCTAACGTTGTCATGATCCTCCTGATATAGCATTGTCCTGTAGTTACCTAATGTTGTCATTATCCTCCTGATATAGCATTGTCCTGTAGTTACCTAACGTTGTCATTATCCTCCTGATATAGCATTGTCCTATAGTTACCTAACGTTGTCATGATCCTCCTGATATAGCATTGTCCTGTAGTTACCTAATGTTGTCATTATCCTCCTGATAGAGCATTATCCTGTAGTTACCTAACGTTGTCATGATCCTCCTGATAGAGCATTGTCCTGTAGTTACCTAACGTTGTCATTATCCTCCTGATATAGCATTGTCCTATAGTTACCTAACGTTGTCATGATCCTCCTGATATAGCATTGTCCTATAGTTACCTAACGTTGTCATGATCCTCCTGATAGAGCATTGTCCTGTAGTTACCTAACGTTGTCATTATCCTCCTGATATAGCATTGTCCTATAGTTACCTAATGTTGTCATTATCCTCCTGATATAGCATTGTCCTGTAGTTACCTAACGTTGTCATTATCCTCCTGATATAGCATTATCCTGTAGTTACCTAACGTTGTCATGATCCTCCTGATATAGCATTGTCCTGTAGTTACCTAACGTTGTCATTATCCTCCTGATATAGCATTGTCCTATAGTTACCTAACGTTGTCATGATCCTCCTGATATAGCATTGTCCTATAGTTACCTAACGTTGTCATGATCCTCCTGATAGAGCATTGTCCTGTAGTTACCTAACGTTGTCATTATCCTCCTGATATAGCATTGTCCTATAGTTACCTAATGTTGTCATTATCCTCCTGATATAGCATTGTCCTGTAGTTACCTAACGTTGTCATTATCCTCCTGATATAGCATTATCCTGTAGTTACCTAACGTTGTCATGATCCTCCTGATATAGCATTGTCCTGTAGTTACCTAACGTTGTCATTATCCTCCTGATATAGCATTGTCCTGTAGTTACCTAACGTTGTCATTATCCTCCTGATATAGCATTATCCTGTAGTTACCTAACGTTGTCATGATCCTCCTGATATAGCATTGTCCTGTAGTTACCTAATGTTGTCATTATCCTCCTGATATAGCATTGTCCTGTAGTTACCTAACGTTGTCATGATCCTCCTGATATAGCATTACAATGCAGTTAGCCCGGTTAGCCAATGTGAGGGAGCACTGGTTGGTCGGGCCAATTGAGATAGTATGTACATGAACGTATAGTTAAAGTGACTATGCATATATGATAAACAGAGAGTAGCAGCAGCGTAAAAGAGGGGTTGGTGGGGGGGGCACACAATGCAAATAGTCCGGGTAGCCATTTGGTTACCTGTTCAGGAGTCTTATGGCTTGGGGGTAAAAACTGTTGAGAAGCCTTTTTGTTCTAGACTTGGCACTCCGGTACCGCTTGCCATGCGGTAGTAGAGAGAACAGTCTATGACTGGGGTGGCTGGGGTCTTTGACAATTTTTAGGGCCTTCCTCTGACACCGCCTGGTATAGAGGTCCTGGATGGCAGGAAGCTTGGCCCCAGTGATGTACTGGGCCGTACGCACTACCCTCTGAAGTGCCTTGCGGTCAGAGGCTAAGCAATTGCCGTACCAGGCAGTGATGCAACCAGTCAGGATGCTCTCGATGTTGCAGATGTAGAACCTTTTGAGGATCTCAGGACCCATGCCATATCTTTTTAGTCTCCTGAGGGGGAATAGGCTTTGTCGTGCCCTCATCACGACTGTCTTGGTGTGCTTGGACCATTCTAGTTTGGTGGTGATGTGGACACCAAGGAACTTGAAACTCTCACCCTGCTCCACCACAGCCCCGTCGATGAGAATGGGGGCGTGCTCGGTCCTCCTTTTCCTGTAGTCCACAATCATCTCCTTAGTCTTGGTTATGTTGAGGGATAGGTTGTTATTCTGGCACCACCCGTACAGAAACAGGAGATAGCCTATCCTCCTGTCTAGGGTGTGTACTTGTACATCAAGCTGCCTCACTACAGAAACAGGAAGTAGATGGTTTAGCGTCCTGTCTATGGGGTGTACCTGTACATCAAGCTGCCTCACTACAGAAACAGGAAGTAGATAGACTAGCGTCCAGGGGGTGTACCTGTACATCAAGCTGCCTCACTACAGAAACAGGAAGTAGATGGTTTAGCGTCCTGTCTATGGGGTGTACCTGTACATCAAGCTGCCTCACTACAGAAACAGGAAGTAGACTAGCGTCCTTTCCAGGGAGTGTACCTGTACACCTGCTTCAGTCTACAGAAACACGAGATAGACTCCTGCTCCTATGAGCTGTTCCAGCTAGTATTAGCCAAGACGTGTGGAAGGCTACTTACTTCCTTACACACTGATACCAGCCCTAACATACTGTAATACAGCACTTCACAGAATAGTTATTAGATAGTAGTTGAGCTGTTACACCACCACCAATGTTAAAATGAAGACACACTAAGAAAACCCATCTACCAAGACAGAAGAGAACTGCAGGGCTAAATTAGTATGGCTACAACAAGTTAGCATCTGTCCCAATTGGCAGCCTTATTCCCTATAGAGTGCAAAACTTTTGACCGTTTACATCTTGGTCATTTAGCAGAAACTCTTAACCATAGCGACTTCCTGTCAGTGCATTTCACTGAGTTAGATAAAGCAAACAGGAGTTGTTCTGGCTCAGACAAGGCTTACTTACTTTACATGAGAAACAATGGTCCCACTTTCACACCCTCATCAGTAGATAACAAAGGCTTTTAGTCATCTAGATATGTGTATCAACCTACTGGTCAAAAGAAGTGCACTACGTAGGAAATAGAGTGCCATTTGGTATTTAGCCAAAGTTAGTAGTTGATAGATGGTATTGCTGACTGACCTCTCTTTCTCCTCCCCTGACAGACAGTTCCTGTGGAGCTTCCGGCTGCCTGGCGAGGCCCAGAAGATCGACCGCATGATGGAGGCTTTCGCCCAGAGATACTGCCAGTGCAACCCTGGCGTATTCCAGTCCACAGGTAGGACCACGGGCTTGGACCTCAGTACCAGGCATGTAGTGAAGGGTCAAGGCGATTTACACTAAAGCATTGTTAGCGCTAGGGTTACCACCTGTCATGGTGATGACAAATACTATTCAAAGTCATTTAAAATACTCAATCTGCGCTTGATTGAGCTTGCCTGGCTTTATGGACCAATAGAATAGTCCCAATACTCCAAACCCCTCCCACCTGGTACTCTAGACAGACAAAAGCAAACACTAAAAGTATTTGAAAAATTTCTAATAGCATGTGAACCCAGGCCTGGTGCGGTGTGTGAACCCAGGCCTGGTGGGGTATGTGCACCCAGGCCTGGTGCGGTGTGTGAACCCAGGCCTGGTGCGGTGTGTGAACCCAGGCCTGGTGCTGTGTGTGAACCCAGGCCTGGTGCTGTGTGTGAACCCAGGCCTGGTGCGGTGTGTGAACCCAGGCCTGGTGCGGTGTGTGAACCCAGGTCTGGTGGGGTATGTGCACCCAGGCTTGGTGCGGTGTGTGAACCCAGGCCTGGTGCTGTGTGTGAACCCAGGCCTGGTGCTGTGTGTGAACCCAGGCCTGGTGCGGTGTGTGAACCCAGGCCTGGTGCTGTGTGTGAACCCAGGCCTGGTGCGGTGTGTGAACCCAGGCCTGGTGCGGTGTGTGAACCCAGGCCTGGTGCGGTGTGTGAACCCAGGCCTGGTGCGGTGTGTGAACCCAGGCCTGGTGCGGTGTGTGAACCCAGGCCTGGTGCGGTGTGTGAACCCAGGCCTGGTGCGGTGTGTGAACCCAGGCCTGGTGCGGTGTGTGAACCCAGGTCTGGTGCGGTGTGTGAACCCAGGCCTGGTGCGGTGTGTGAACCCAGGCCTGGTGCGGTGTGTGAACCCAGGCCTGGTGCGGTGTGTGAACCCAGGCCTGGTGCGGTGTGTGAACCCAGGCCTGGTGCGGTGTGTGAACCCAGGCCTGGTGCGGTGTGTGAACCCAGGCCTGGTGCGGTGTGTGAACCCAGGCCTGGTGCGGTGTTTACGTGAAGGGGGTTTGGTGTGTTCACAGGGACATCATGTCCATGGCAGACGGCTGCTTGTTACATGGATGCAGATGGATGTGAATAATTCATGGTCTTCTCTCTGAGACAAACGGGACAGATAATGGAAAGTGCTACTGCTGTGTCAGCCAGCCTCTGACCACATTGTCTCTCTGCGCACGCCTGCATACACGCATGCACACACCACACACACATGCATGCACACACCGCACACATACACACATGCATGCACAAAGTCACGTTCTCACACACACACACACACACACACACACACACACACACACACACACACACACACACACACACACACACACATACACACACACACACACTGAGAGACACACACACAGCGCGACACACACACACACACACTGAGCGACACACACGCTGAACGACACACACACTTAGCGACACACACACACACACTTAGCGACCAACACACTCTTTCATGCCGGTCCACCTCACTCTCGTCCTTAACATGGTCTATGTCTCTCTCTCTGAATCTAGTCCCCTGTCCTTTAAGCTCCAGTAATTTACATTTTTGATCCTATTGTCCCGGAGAATCTTGTCAGAAGTTGTCATGGTATCACTGCGAGCACTGCAGCTGACCATCAACCACTCGGGTATAAATTGTGTGTGGGAAAAAAATAAACATCCACTCCTATATTCAAGTGTCCAATAACAGTGTTTTGGTTGTAATGGAGACAGTACCTTTTGTTTCTGGGACTGTGTCCAGGCATCTATCTGTATGACAATGTTGGAGTCCCAAATTGCAAATGTGTGCCTGAATGCTTGTGTGTGTCTGTATGTATGTGTGTGTCTGTATGTATGTGTGTGTCTGTATGTGTGTGTGTGTGTGTGTGTGTGTGTGATTTCCTCCAGACACCTGTTACATCCTGTCGTTTGCCATCATCATGCTGAACACCAGCCTCCACAACCCCAACGTGAAGGACAAGCCGGCGGTGGAGCGCTTCATCTCCATGAACAGAGGAATCAACGATGGAGGAGACCTTCCAGAGGACCTGCTCAGGGTGTGTGAACAGAGACATCAACGAGGCCTCTCCATCTCTCTGTCCATCCCTCCATCTCACTCCTGATTCCATCAGATCTCCCTGCCCCAGGGGTCCTCTACCTTCCTCTCCATCTCTCTGTCCATCCCTCCATCTCACTCCTGATCCCATCAGATCTCCCTGCCCCAGGGGTCCTCTACCTTCCTCTCCATCTCTCTGTCCATCCCTCCATCTCACTCCTGATCCCATCAGATCTCCCTGCCCCAGGGGTCCTCTACCTTCCTCTCCATCTCTCTGTCCATCCCTCCATCTCACTCCTGATTCCATCAGATCTCCCTGCCCCAGGGGTCCTCTACCTTCCTCTCCATCTCTCTGTCCATCCCTCCATCACTCCTGATCCCATCAGATCTCCCTGCCCCAGGGGTCCTCTACCTTCCTCTCCATCTCTCTGTCCATCCCTCCATCACTCCTGATCCCATCAGATCCCCCTGCCCCAGGGGTCCTCTACCTTCCTCTCCATCTCTCTGTCCATCCCTCCATCACTCCTGATCCCATCAGATCCCCCTGCCCCAGGGGTCCTCTACCTTCCTCTCCATCTCTCTGTCTCTCTCTGTCCTCAAGTCTTAGTGTTATACTCTCCTCCCCACAGAACCTGTATGACAGCATCAAAAACGAGCCCTTCAAAATCCCTGAGGACGACGGGAACGATCTCACACACACCTTCTTTAACCCAGACCGGGAGGGCTGGCTGCTTAAACTGGGTGAGCGGGACCAGACGCTGAAATAACCTTAAGAACATTTAAATAACGTTGAAGCATTGAACTAATGTTGAAATAACTGTTGTACAGTTAGAAATCCCAAAGGTCTGTATCCTCTCCAATCCTCACCAATATTACTGTGCCCATCGATAACTGTGTTTATGACTGTCTACCATGGTAAGGAAGGTGTGATGGATCAGACTGAAACAGAGGTCTACGTACTGACCAATGGGCCCATCTTGATCAGACTGTGTGTGTGTGTGTGTGTGTGTGTGTGTGTGTGTGTGTGTGTGTGTGTGTGTGTGTGTGTGTGTGTGTGTGTGTGTGTGACGGAGTGGGATTGTGTGTTCAGTCCATATACAGTATTTGAGGGGCCCCTGCCCACCCCCAATGCATTATGGATGAGGCCCTGAGATCAGACATGTGGAGGGCTTTCAATAATGCACGACTAGGCATATTCATACACTCACTCACACATAGACGTACACACACTCATACCTACACATGATACACAGACAGACGGACAGATGCACATTGTGTAGATAGAGGGACAACCTGTACAGTGGAGTATAAACCAGTGAACACACGACGACGAAGACAACGCTTCCTTCCCCTCTAATGTTACAATGACTCTTCCAGGACATCCCAATGATCAGTCTTCCAGCAAAGAGAACCACATTATGTCCTGTGATCTAACCGAGACGTAGGGACTTCCTAATTCTCCACCCTGTCTGCTTCCCAGTGGATCTTACTGTTTGGATGAATTCACAATGACTCTGATATAAATTCACAATGATCTGGGCCATGTTCATTAGGCACAAAATATTTTGCAACAGAAAATGAACATATGCGTTTCTTATTGGACAAGTCCAGGTAGTGCCTCACTGTTTCGTTCCATTTTCTCCCATTTGATGCCTAATGAACAGGACCCTGAACTGGAATTGAAACCCTTAATCAGTGTGAGTCTTTCCCACCCTTCCATTAACATGAAGAATTTGTGTGGAAGATGAAATAATTGGCCTGAAAGAACTGGGATCCTAGAGGAGGTGCTGTGCAATGCGTTGCTTTACACAAGTTGGCACCAGTGTAACAATGCATTGAACTCAAATGATTTGGGGTGAGCAGAAGCCCCCTCTGGTGGTTGTTAATGTACTGCAGGATAACTCCTCTTAACCCAGAGCTTTATATTGAGAAATATAAATATTAATCTAAATAAGACTGATCGGTTTTCATAAAATCTAATAATATAACCATGTAAACTGATGCATTTAAATATCAAAATACCTTTTTGAAGGCCTGTTCCTCCGAGTGCCAACATTGTAAACCAGTGCATCGAGCCAGTCCTTCAATCAGATGAGCAAGAAGTGGTGCTATGATTTCTTTTTATAATTTAATTTGATTTTTGTTTTCTTTTTCTTCCTCGTTTGTTTGTTTGCTCCATGATTTTGGCTGTTGTCTTTCCTCAGGAGGTATGTACATCTGCTCTTCCCAAAAACTAGTTCATCTTCTCAGCTCTTCGGTGCTTTCGGTGGTCCGCCATTGCTTCCGTTCTCCTTAATTTATTTCCGTTCTACGCTTTGAACGTTTTTTTTTGTTATTTGTGTATTTTGTTGCTGTTGGGTTTCCTTGTTCCGCCATCATCGACTGAATCTAGTATTAATTGTATGTTTGTATGTTTGTTGGTCTTCCATTGAGCTGGTGGTTTGTCCACGTGCTTCTCTCTCTCTGTATTGGTCGCCGGGCGGTTGCTAGGTGCTTTGCCTGGTTAGGCCGCTCGGGGAACAACATGGTGGCCATTTTGTTTTGTGCCCGCCGTAGTGAAGAGTTTGACCTCTCTGTTATGCTGTGGTGATTTACCTTTTCAGTCTCCGTGTTTTGGCGGGCTGCAGTATTCCTCTTTCTAGAGAGAGCACGACAAAGGGTTTGAAGACAGATCTACGAATCTAAGTAGTTTTGAATTAGCAACCAATTAGCTACCATTTAGGAACCTATTGAAAATTGACCAGCATTTTAGATTGTGAATATTAAATCATGTCAGAACTCTCCTTCTCAGAAGTTCTGGCTGACAAGAACAATGTCTGCTGTTAGCTCTTTAATGGGATCATATGAGGGGAATACTGCAGCTACACCAACTGGCTCCAGCTCTGCTCTCTCCGTCATGCTGATAATGGACCTGAAGGGTGATGGTGTGGCTTTGGTCTGGTCTGGCTTTGGCCCGGACTGGCTTTGGCCTGGGCTGGTGTGGCTTTGGTCTGGCTTTGGCCTGGTCTGGCTTTGGTCTGGCTTTGGCCCGGTCTGGCTTTGGCCTGGCCTGGCTTTGGTCTGGCTTTGGCCCGGTCTGGCTTTGGCCTGGCCTGGCTTTGGTCTGGCTTTGGCCCGGTCTGGCTTTGGCCCGGTCTGGCTTTGGCCTGGCCTGGCTTTGGCCTGGCTTTGGCCTGGCCTGGCCTGGCCTGTCTTTGGCTTGGTGCAGACATGGGTTCAAATAACATTTGTTTTCTTCCAAATACTTCAGCAGCGCTTGATTGAGCTTACCTGGCACAATGGAACCAAAAGTGCAAAACCCTCCAGGCAGGATCACTCAAACACTCAAACTATTTGAAATAAAACTACTGTGATCCCAGGTCTGGTCTGGACTGGTCTCGTCTGGTCTCGTCTGGTCTGGTCTGGACTGGTCTGGTCTGGACTGGTCTGGTGTGGTGTGGTACTGGACTGGTCTGGTGTGGTGCTGGACTGGTCTGGACTGCAGTGAGGTGGGTGTGGGGAGAATGGAGAATGGGGGATGTGTGTTGAGAAGGGGAGGTTAGGAGGGGAGTGGGGACTAGGTGCTATCTATGGAACAATGCATAAGTGCACTACATGATTAGTGTTTAGAATATAGGCTACATTCTAGCTAGTGTGTTTAGGAATAGAGATTGAATCATCTGATAGGACCAAGGAAAGCACATTTTACTTGTCATGTAAATGATGAGGTCCTTCTCATCAATTTAAAAGGAATTTTGACAACCAAGTTGCCCCTGTTAATGCCAGTATGATACAATTATAAAATCAATTTTATCTGACTTGAAGCTGGTGGTTGAAAGAGACTAGTGCTGAAAATGTCCTGGGTCATGTTCAGTGGGGCACAGCATTGCAAAACAAAAATCTGCTTTCTTATTGAACAAATTCAGCTGTTACAGTACCTCACTGTTTCACTCCATTTCAAAACATTCTCTCATTACTAAACATGACCCAGGTCCCTCCTAACCTTCACTGTTCTGACCCCCCTGTGCATGGGCGATCGCTCCTCCTCCACTCCACCCCAGCCCGGTAACCCCCTGACCTGCCGGCACCGCCCAACAAAAATCTCCTTGGGCAAAGCCGCCTTGTCTGGGACATTTTTTGCCAGGGTCCTCGCTCTCTGAGTGACTAACAGGAACTGAAGTGGTCAACCAATCATCAATCAATCACAATCTCCTCCAAGCCAATCAACTGTCATATCATCAGCTGTGAGATTCTGCCATTTGTCTCTACATGACTCTGTCTGTCAAAAGTGTCGTTTCAACATTCATATGTCACGTTCTGAGGACAAGATGACGATAACACAGTGACAAAATGGCGGCAAGGAGAACGTGTTTGTGGTCATGTTCCAATGTCCATACTAGCCCACTACTTAGAATACCTGCTCAATACCACAGGAGGTTGGTGGCACCTTAATTGGGGAGGACGGGCTCATGGTAATGGCTGGAGCGGAATCGGTGGAATGGTATCAAACACATCAAACACATGGTTTCCATGGTTTCCAGGTGTTTTATGCCATTCCATTGGCTCCGTTCCAGACAATATTATAAGCCTTCCTCCCATCAGCAGCCTCCATTGTTTCATACTAAGAAGTGTGCTGGTATGTGGATATCGGGACAGCGAGTGTGCCCTCTCATGACCTCTGTAGTGTGATAGATGATCATATACATTAGCATCGCTGCTATATGATCAATACAAGTGTGTCTTTTCTGACCTGTTGTGATCAACACTTCTGTTAGGTGGTGTCCACAACACTGCTCTTCTGTCTTGGTAGATGGGTTTTCTTAGTGTCTTCATACTAACATTGGTGGCGGTGTAACAGCTCAACGACCTTGGCACTTTCAGTAGGGCCAGACATTGAACAGCCAGACATGCATTTATGTCATCATGTTGATTTGTCTTTAATCAAAAATGGTGTTTTCTCCTGGAGCATGTAGGTGTGTGTCCTTGTACACGTTGTATCCATACCATTTAGTTTTGATGGAGGGTATTTAGACTTAGAGGAGGCAAAAGGGGGTCCCTTAAACGGACAGAAATATTGTCAAGAAATGACCTAATTTGACAGAAAGGTGTCTTCAGACAATAAATTGACTGGTGTTTATATCATATATCACTGTGAATACGGCCAATGTTCAAGACAAAACTCTAATGTGACATGACATTAGCAACATATCTTCCATAGTGTATTTAACGACTTGCCCTTTACTAGTTAAAACAGGAAGTTCCAGCCAGAGATGCCCATAGAGTGAGTAGCCTACTAGCATATCTCCAGGCTAGCTCCAGTTTCCTGCCCCCCCTGACACTGTTTATCAGCATCTCTTCCTCCCAGCGTGAGCTAGCTGCCATCTGCTGCTGTGATCAGGTTTCTCCCTAACAGGAAGTGGGAGTGGCGGTGGGGTCGGGGGTCTGCCACAGATCACTGAGCTGCTGAGTTAACCAGAGACACCCCGCCAGGTGTGAAAGAGGCAAAGGATTTGAGCCAATTGTTAGTAGTACTATTTCACATTCCCCATAGTGGGATCTCATTAACTACTATTTCACATTCCCCATAGTAGGATCTCATTAACTACTATTTCACATTCCCCATAGTAGGATCTCATTAACTACTATTTCACATTCCCCATAGTAGGATCTCATTAACTACTATTTCACATTCCCCATAGTGGGATCTCATTAACTACTATTTCACATTCCCCATAGTAGGATCTCATTAACTACTATTTCACATTCCCCATAGTAGGATCTCATTAACTACTATTTCACATTCCCCATAGTAGGATCTCATTAACTACTATTTCACATTCCCCATAGTAGGATCTCATTAACTACTATTTCACATTCCCCATAGTAGGATCTCATTAACTACTATTTCACATTCCCCATAGTAGGATCTCATTAACTACTATTTCACATTCCCCATAGTAGGATCTCATTAACTACTATTTCACATTCCCCATAGTAGGATCTCATTAACTACTATTTCACATTCCCCATAGTAGGATCTCATTAACTACTATTTCACATTCCCCATAGTAGGATCTCATTAACTACTATTTCACATTCCCCATAGTAGGATCTCATTAACTACTATTTCACATTCCCCATAGTAGGATCTCATTAACTCTTGGAGGTCTAACTTTTAACAAGTGTTTGGTTTTATATCCCAGCTATTGATCTCCTTTAGAGGTTGTCTACTCTGAGAGGCTGTTTATCTCCTTTAGAGGTTGTCTACTCTCAGAGGCTGTTGATCTCCTTTAGAGGTTGTCTACTCTCAGAGGCTGTTGATCTCCTTTAGAGGCTGTCTACTCTCAGAGGCTGTTGATCTCCTTTAGAGGTTGTCTACTCTGAGAGGCTGTTTATCTCCTTTAGAGGTTGTCTACTCTGAGAGGCTGTTTATCTCCTTTAGAGGTTGTCTACTCTGAGAGGCTGTTTATCTCCTTTAGAGGTTGTCTACTCTGAGAGGCTGTTTATCTCCTTTAGAGGTTGTCTACTCTCAGAGGCTGTTGATCTCCTTTAGAGGTTGTCTACTCTCAGAGGCTGTTGATCTCCTTTAGAGGCTGTCTACTCTCAGAGGCTGTTGATCTCCTTTAGAGGCTGTCTACTCTCAGAGGCTGTTGATCTCCTTTAGAGGTTGTCTACTCTGAGAGGCTGTTTATCTCCTTTAGAGGTTGTCTACTCTGAGAGGCTGTTTATCTCCTTTAGAGGTTGTCTACTCTGAGAGGCTGTTTATCTCCTTTAGAGGTTGTCTACTCTGAGAGGCTGTTTATCTCCTTTAGAGGTTGTCTACTCTCAGAGGCTGTTGATCTCCTTTAGAGGCTGTCTACTCTGAGGCTGTTGATCTCCTTTAGAGGTTGTCTACACTGAGAGGCTGTTTATCTCCTTTAGAGGTTGTCTACTCTGAGAGGCTGTTTATCTCCTTTAGAGGTTGTCTACACTGAGAGGCTGTTTATCTCCTTTAGAGGTTGTCTACACTGAGAGGCTGTTTATCTCCTTTAGAGGTTGTCTACTCTGAGAGGCTGTTGATCTCCTTTAGAGGTTGTCTACTCTGAGAGGCTGTTGATCTCCTTTAGAGGTTGTCTACTCTCAGAGGCTGTTTATCTCCTTTAGAGGTTGTCTACTCTGAGAGGCTGTTGATCTCCTTTAGAGGTTGTCTACTCTGAGAGGATGTTGATCTCCTTTAGAGGTTGTCTACTCTGAGAGGCTGTTTATCTCCTTTAGAGGTTGTCTACTCTGAGAGGCTGTTGATCTCCTTTAGAGGTTGTCTACTCTGAGAGGCTGTTTATCTCCTTTAGAGTTGTCTACTCTGAGAGAGACTGTAAGTCCTGAGTCGGCTATACTGAGGACCTACAGAGGAGAGGTGGGACAGTTAAAATGAGCACTCAGGTTTCAGACATTATTAAACATGATATACTGTTCTGTCTAATCTATAAGGCGAAGGGCTTTTCACGACAGAGCCGAGCCGAACCAAGCTGTACTGAGCTGGCCCGGTTATGCATCCACCATAGTTGCTGGAACCATTCTGAAAGGAAAATGTGAAAAGAACATATCGGCGCCAACAGGTCGGCACAATAATGTAAAAAGGCGATTACAGAATACCTTGGTCTTATCAAAGCCCAGTTTAGTCAACAGAACTCCTCTGTAATCTCATGCTTCTCACTCATGTAGAGTAGAATAACTGGTTGTTTAGATGCTATGGTGTGGGTTGCCGGAGGAGCATGGTACTGTACGGTGCTGGTTGTCTAGATGCTATGGTGTGGGTTGCCGGAGGAGCATGGTACTGTACGGTGCTGGTTGTCTAGATGCTATGGTGTGGGTTGCCGGAGGAGCATGGTACTGTACGGGGCTGGTTGTCTAGATGCTATGGTGTGGGTTGCCGGAGGAGCATGGTACTGTACGGGGCTGGTTGTCTAGATGCTATGGTGTGGGTTGCCGGAGGAGCATGGTACTGTACGGGGCTGGTTGTCTAGATGCTATGGTGTGGGTTGCCGGAGGAGCATGTTACTGTACGGGGCTGGTTGTCTAGATGCTATGGTGTGAGTTGCCGGAGGAGCGTGGTACTGTACGGGGCTGGTCGTCTAGATGCTATGGTGTGGGTTGCTGGAGGAGCGTGGTACTGTACGGGGCTTGATGGGGAATGTAGGGAGATAGGAGTTGTAATTCTATACCTGGTATCTGCCTGTCTGTCTATCCATGCGTCTGTCTGCCTGTCTGCTGCTCTGCCCTCTGCTGTCCGGTGCCCGTCCCTCTCTTTCGCTCTCTCACCCCTGAGTCTGGCTAACACCGTCTTTCTATTCCTCAGGGGGACGGGTCAAGACCTGGAAGAGAAGATGGTTCATTCTCACGGACAACTGTCTGTATTACTTTGAGTACACCACTGTAAGTACAACTGTCTGTATTACTTTGACTACACCACTGTAAGTACAACTGTCTGTATTACTTTGAGTACACCACTGTAAGTACAACTGTCTGTATTACTTTGACTACACCACTGTAAGTACAACTGTCTGTATTACTTTGACTACACCACTGTAAGTACAACTGTCTGTATTACTTTGACTACACCACTGTAAGTACAACTGTCTGTATTACTTTGACTACACCACTGTAAGTACAACTGTCTGTATTACTTTGACTACACCACTGTAAGTACAACTGTCTGTATTACTTTGAGTACACCACTGTAAGTACAACTGTCTGTATTACTTTGAGTACACCACTGTAAGTACAACTGTCTGTATTACTTTGACTACACCACTGTAAGTACAACTGTCTGTATTACTTTGACTACACCACTGTAAGTACAACTGTCTGTATTACTTTGAGTACACCACTGTAAGTACAACTGTCTGTATTACTTTGACTACACCACTGTAAGTACAACTGTCTGTATTACTTTGAGTACACCACTGTAAGTACAACTGTCTGTATTACTTTGACTACACCACTGTAAGTACAACTGTCTGTATTACTTTGAGTACACCACTAAGTACAACTGTCTGTATTACTTTGACTACACCACTGTAAGTACAACTGTCTGTATTACTTTGACTACACCACTGTAAGTACTGGACTGGAATTCAATGTATCTTAAATGTCTGCAACAGGCACACATAAATACATGTCTATTATGATGGATATTACAGTTGCAAGTTACAACACATTGTCCCACTGTAACCTGCTCTGTTTGTGTACTCGTTCAGTGCTCTGCTGCGTATTCATCAGTGGCAGGTAGCCTAGCGGTTAAGAACGTTGTGCCAGTAACCGAAACGTTGCTGGTTCGAAGCCCCGAGCCGAAACCCTAACCCTAATTGCTCCTGTAACCCACTCTGGATAAGAGTGTCTGTTAAATGACTATGTAAATGTCAAAAAAATATTCAGAGTAATGTCATTAACAGGGATATTCCATTCACAATAAAATATAATATAGTGTAATATCCCTTTAGTAACACCACATGTTGTAGTGGAATATCCCTTTAGTAACACCACATGTTGTAGTGTAATATCCATTTAGTAACACCACATGTTGTATTGTAATATCCCTTTAGTAACACCACATGTTGTAGTGTAATATCCATTTAGTAACACCACATGTTGTAGTGGAATATCCCTTTAGTAACACCACATGTTGTAGTGTAATATCCATTTAGTAACACCACATGTTGTAGTGTAATATCCCTTTAGTAACCACCACATGTTGTAGTGTAATATCCCTTTAGTAACACCACATGTTGTAGTGGAATATCCCTTTAGTAACACCACATGTTGTAGTGGAATATCCCTTTAGTAACACCACATGTTGTAGTGTAATATCCCTTTAGTAACACCACATGTTGTAGTGTAATATCCCTTTAGTAACCACCACATGTTGTAGTGTAATATCCCTTTAGTAACCACCACATGTTGTAGTGGAATATCCCTTTAGTAACACCACATGTTGTATTGGAATATCCCTTTAGTAACACCACATGTTGTAGTGTAATATCCCTTTAGTAACCACCACATGTTGTAGTGTAATATCCCTTTAGTAACACCACATGTTGTAGTGTAATATCCCTTTAGTAACAATATCCCTTTTGCTGTCTGTATTTTAAGCCATGTCCCACAGCAGTCCTTAACAGGTTCATCTAAACTTCCATGTTTCTGTCCTCTTAACAGGTTCATCTTCACTTCCATGTTTCTGTCCTCTTAACAGGTTCATCTTAACTTCCATGTTTCTGTCCTCTTAACAGGTTCATCTTAACTTCCATGTTTCTGTCCTCTTAACAGATTCATCTTAACCTCCATGTTTGTGTCCTATAGGACAAGGAGCCCAGAGGGATCATTCCACTGGAGAACCTCAGCATCCGGGAGGTTGAGGACAAGAAGCCTGTAAGCACAGACCCTTTACTGGTTCCACCACATAACACACACGTTTGTTTTACTCTCCTTTGGGGACCAAACAATTGATTCCCATTCAAATCCTATTTTCCCCAACCCCTGACCTTAACCCCTGACCTTAACCCTAATTGTAATCCTACACCTAACCTCTAAGCCTAAAATAGTCTTTTTTTTCTTGTGGGGACTGGCAAAATGTTCCTTGTTTTACTATCCTTGTGAGGACTTCTGGTCCCCCTTAATATGATCAGGAAGTATAATCAGGAAATAAGACCGTTATTTCACCTCCCATTCATTTGCGATTGAGGCATATAGCTGTTCAACACAACCAATGATGTTTGACATGGACAAATATTGACATGAGTTCACTTCTGAGATCTGCAAGATATGACAAACTGATTTTGGACTGATCCATCCAATCATCTCCTTCCTCCTGAAGTGTGCACCCGTTCACTACTCCCCATAAATTGGACAGCATTGGATTGGTGTAATCATGGGTTAGAGGGAGTTTCCATATTGCAGGAATTTCCTTCCAAATCCATGAAGGGAAGTGTAAAGTGGATAGCATAAATACCTAGGATAGGATAAAGTAATCCTTCTAACCCCCCCCCCCCCCCCCCCCCCCTTAAAAGATTTAGATGCACTATTGTAAAGTGGTTGTTCCACTGGATATCATAAGGTGAATGCACCAATTTGTAAGTCGCTCTGGATAAGAGCGTCTGCTAAATTACTTAAATGTAAATGTAAACAAGTGCACACTTCGGCAGAAAGGGTGAGATTATAGTTCAGTAATGTCTCAGACTAGACGTTGTCTCCCCCTGGTGGTAGTGTGGAACAGCAAATCAAATCAAAGTTTATTTGTCATGTGTGCCGAATACAACAGGTGTAGTAGACCTTACAGTGAAATGCTTACTTACCAATAGTGCGAAAAAAAAGTGTGTGTGTGTAGGTAAGTAAAGAAATAAAACAACAGTAAAAAGACATTTGAAGTAAGAGTAGCAAGGCTATATACAGACACCGGTTAGTCAGGCTGATTGAGGTAGTATGTACATGTAGGTATGGTTAAAGTGACTATGCATATATGATGAACAGAGAGTAGCAGTAGCGTAAAAAGAGGGGTTGGTGGGTGGTGGGTGGCTGGACGCAATGCAGATAGCCCGGTTAGACAATGTCCGGGAGCACTGGTTGGTCGGGCCAATTGAGATAGTATGTACATGAACGTATAGTTAATGAACGTATAGTTAAAGTGACTATGCATATATGATAAACAGAGAGTAGCAGCAGCGTAAAAGAGGGGTTGGTGGGGGGGGCACACAATGCAAATAGTCCGGGTAGCCATTTGATTACCTGTTCAGGAGTCTTATGGCTTGGGGGTAAAAACTGTTGAAAAGCCTTTTTGTCCTAGACTTGGCACTCCGGTACCGCTTGCCATGCGGTAGTAGAGAGAACAGTCTATGACTGGGGTGGCTGGGATCTTTGACAATTTTTAGGGCCTTCCTCTGACACCGCCTGGTATAGAGGTCCTGGATGGCAGGAAGCTTGGCCCCAGTGATGTACTGGGCCGTACGCACTACCCTCTGAAGTGCCTTGCGGTCGGAGGCCGAGCAATTGCCGTAGTGATCACCAGGCAGTGATGCAACCAGTCAGGATGCTCTCGATGTTGCAGCTGTAGAACCTTTTGAGGATCTCAAGACCCGTGCCAAGTCTTTTTAGTTTCCTGAGGGGGAATAGGCTTTGTCGTGCCCTCTTCACGACTGTCTTGGTGTGCTTGGACCATTCTAGTTTGGTGGTGATGTGGACACCAAGGAACTTGAGGCTCTCAATCTGCTCGGTCCTCCTTTTCCTGTAGTCCACAATCATCTCCTTAGTCTTGGTTACGTTGAGGGATAGGTTGTTATTCTGGCACCACACGGCCAGGTCTCTGACCTCCTCCCTATAGGCTGTTCCGTCGTTGTCGGTGATCAGGCCTACCACTGTTGTGTCATCTGCAAACTTAATGATGGTGCTGGAGTCGTGCCTGGCCATGCAGTCGTGGGTGAACAGGGAGTACAGGAGGGGACTGAGCACGCACCTCTGGGGAGCTCCAGTGTTGAGGATCAGCGTGGCAGATGTGTTGCTACCTGCCCTCATCACCTGGGGGCAGTCTGTTAAGAAGTCCAGGATCCAGTTGCAGAGGGAGGTGTTTAGTCCCAGGTTCCTTAGCTTAGTGATGAGCTTTGAGGGTACTATGGTGTTGAATGCTTTGGGCGGTATGCAAATTGGAGTGGGTCTAGGGTTTCTGGGATAATGGTGTTGATGTGAGCCATTACCAGCCTTTCAAAGCACTTCATAATAACACAGCTTGGGTTCATCTTAATTGTACTTCCTTGATTAAATACACACGCACGCAGGAACACACACACACACACACACACACACACACACACACCTTCTTAAACTCAGCAGTTCTGATACAGTTGTGGCATTCCTCACATTCTCTCTCCTTGCCCTCATTCTCAAAATGTTTTGGAGGAGAAGAAACAATTGGAGGAACCTTAGATCTTCTGCTCCAATGTGTTTAGAGAAGATGAGGAGGGAGGACCTGAGGAATCCAGAAAATACAATTTAATATTCGCTCTCCTCTGCGTAGAACTCCTTTGAGCTCTTCATCCCAGAGAACAAGGACCAGGTGATCAAGGCCTGTAAGACGGAGGCGGACGGCAGAGTGGTGGAGGGGAACCACACCTTCTACAGGATCTCTGCTCCCACCACAGAGGAGAAGGATGAGTGGATGAACAGCATCAAGTCAGTACTACTGCTTATCAACAAGTTATGGATGGGTTATGGATGGGTTGTGATTTTGTTATGGATGGGTTATGGATGTGTTGTGATTTTGTTATGAATGTTTTATGGATGGGTTATGGATGTGTTATGGATGGGTTATGGATGTGTTATGATTTTTTTATGGATGGGTTATGGATTTGCTATGGATGTGTTGTGATTTTGTTATGGATGGGTTGTGATTTTGTTATGGATGGGTTATGGATGGGTTATGGATGGGTTATGGATGGGTTATGGGTGGGTTATGGATGGGTTATGGATGTGTTGTGATTTTGTTATGGATGGGTTATGGATGTGTTGTGATTTTGTTATGGATGGGTTATGGATGTGTTGTGATTTTGTTATGGATGGGTTATGGATGGGTTATGGATGTGTTGTGATTTTGTTATGGATGGGTTATGGATGTGTTATGATTTTGTTATGGATGGGTTATGGATGGGTTATGGATGTGTTGTGATTTTGTTATGGGTGGGTTATGGATGGGTTATGGATGTGTTGTGATTTTGTTATGGATGGGTTATGGATGGGTTATGGATGTGTTGTGATTTTGTTATGGATGGGTTATGGATGTGTTGTGATTTTGTTATGGATGGGTTATGGATGGGTTATGGATGTCTTGTGATTTTGTTATGGATGGGTTATGGATGTGTTGTGATTTTGTTATGGATGGGTTATGGATGGGTTATGGATGTGTTGTGATTTTGTTATGGATGGGTTATGGATGTGTTGTGATTTTGTTATGGATGGGTTATGGATGGGTTATGGATGTGTTGTGATTTTGTTATTAATGGGTTATGGATGGGTTACAAAGCCCTAATTTAGATACTATTCAAAGAAAGTGTTACCCCGTTATCTCTCTTAATTTGATGTGTAATCCAAAGATACTTGTAGCTTCCTTTTGACCTCTGTTCCTTTCCACACCATTGATAATAAACTAGGAACCTGAGAAATTGCAAGGCACCCCAGATTATATTTACAGTGTAAATGAGGGAAAACTAGGTTATCCCACCAGGGGAGTGTACTGACTACCCCCCTTCTACCCCCACCCTCACAGAGCTGCCATCAGCAGGGATCCCTTCTATGAGATGCTGGCCACCCGCAAGAAGAAGGTCTCCTCCATGAAGAGACACTAGAGCTACTCAGGACTCCTCCTCTTCCCCCCGTTGAGAGAGTTTGGACCCACTCTGCTGAGACCATGAGACTTGTGTTTTCAGGCCTGGGGATGGGGTTGGGGCAGGGGCTGCAGACTGGGGGCTGGGGCCTCTTGCCTCGGTCAGCATTTCTCTGGGATAGGCTCTAGCTTTGGGATTCTACAGGCCTACCAACAGGACAGGGTGCATGCTGTTTTTTTTTTTCAGAACCAGGAGCCAAAGCCTCCCCCTCCTCCTCGTCTCCTGCTCCTGTCTCTGTGGCTGAATGCTCTCCATCTCTCTCTCAACTCTCTGCTGTGTGTATTTTGGGAGGAAGGGGGTCTATCGCTTTCTGGGTAAAATGGATCCCCTCCCTCAAAAAGACATGTGCACACACACCCATACTCTCACACACACCAATGTCGTACACTGAAGTCACACACACAAACACACACACACACACACACACACACACACACACACACACACACACACACACACACACACACCTCATCTAAACTCAGCAGGTCTGATGGAGTTGTTGTGGCATCCCAACCAAAATATTCTTACTAGCTTTCAAAAAGAAAGGTGAGATGCTTTTCTGTATACGTTAATATGATGGGCAACATGTGTGTTTGTAAAGCTTACTACTGTATATATTTCCCTCAGACTCTTCAGCTTTTGGGTTTCAGTTTTAGTTTTTGATAACGTTTTTAGAAAGACTGAGGGGGAATGGGTTATATTGCCAACCAACGATTTTTTTGAAACGAGAATAAACTTTTTTGAAGTCTTTCTGTCAAAGTTGCCTCAGGAGATTGTTACTTGGCTCTGGATCGGTCTGTATCAGGATAAACTTAGACTCTGTCCAAACTGTCACTCAGTTACTGAAGGAAGAGTTAATTTACAGAGTTTTTAAAATTAACATACTTAAATTAAAATGTTTGCCATTACATTTGCCTGTTTATATGCACATAATCTGTGACAATAATTGAACTTTGACAGCTATATTCCTCCATAGCTGTTTGCCCCTGACTCTTTGTTGTTCATATGTATCCCCAGTTGTTTGACAGCAGTTTAGACGTGCTAACTTTGTTGTAAAAACACACTGCGAAACACGGTTGTTAAACACAGTGTCGTGTTCATTAGGCACCGAAACGGAAGAACAGGGACTGAAACAGGTGGGGACTACCTTGACTTGTCCAATAAGATGTGTTCATTTTCGTTTTCCATTGCAAAACGTTTTCTGTTGTGTGCCCTAATGTACACTTCCCTGATGAGTGGTTTGCACATGGTCTTAGTGTGGGATTATGGGCTAGGGCTCCGCTATCGCTCTTCATTTCCTGTTGGACTTGGAGGTCCATTCAGGGGACTAGAGTCTGTCGGAGAGAGTGTCTGTGTATCTGTCAGTCAGTACGGGGCACAACTCAGGGGCTCACAGAGATTTGAGGTGTCTGGAAACTGAGGTATTGTCCTCATCTGCCCCATCCCTCTATTCTGTCCTCTTACTCTTTTCTCTTCTCTCTTTCCTTGTCTTTCACGCATCTCTCTTTTTCCTCTCATATTTCTCCTCTCTCTTTCTCTCTGTCTGTCTCTTTCTCTCTGTCTGTCTCTTTCTCTCTGTCTGTCTCTTTCTCTCTGTCTGTCTCTTTCTCTCTGTCTGTCTGTCTCTTTCTCTCTGTCTGTCTCTTTCTCTCTGTCTGTCTCTTTCTCTCTGTCTGTCTCTTTCTCTCTGTCTCTTTCTGTAACTGTAACATACACACAAGATCATTTAACAATAATAACATGTTATGGTGTACAACTGACTAGGTATCCCCCTTTCCCTATATCCTAGTCATTGTCATTGTCTACCTGACACTCCCAATGAAATGTGTCCTATCATGCTGCTGGTTAGCTAATTCACAAAGACAGTCTTTCTAAGTGGAGCTGGTTATTTTTACCTCATAAATGCAACAAAGATGCCCTCACCTATCTTTTTATCCCATAGGAGCACTCTTAAATGTCCTTCCTCATTTGTAGATACAGTATAAAATGCTAGAACAATCCAGGTTTCACCTTCTTCAACCCACACTCACCATCCTAAAGCATTGGAATAGCTCTCTCACTTATTTCAAATAGCTGTTGCATCCTTTACTGTACTAGGAATACAGTAATAATACCCGTAAGACAAACCATGCCTAGGAATACAGTAATAATACCCGTAAGACAAACAACGCCTAGGAATACAGTAATAATACCCGTAAGACAAACAACGCCTAGGAATACAGTAATAATACCCATAAGACAAGCAACGCCTAGGAATACAGTAATAATACCCGTAAGACAAACAACGCCTAGGAATACCGTAATAATACCCGTAAGACAAACAACGCCTAGGAATACAGTAATAATACCCGTAAGACAAACAACGCCTAGGAATACAGTAATAATACCCGTAAGACAAACAATGCCCAGGAATACAGTAATAATACCTGTAAGACAAACAACGCCTAGGAATACCGTAATAATACCAGTAAGACAAACAACGCCTAGGAATACAGTAATAATACCTGTAAGACAAACAACGCCTAGGAATACAGTAATAATACCCATAAGACAAACCAAGCCTGGGCAGTGGACTGTCCGTTCCTGGAATTGGAACACCCTGGAATGTTTGTTGGATTGGATTTGAGACAAAACACAGCTGTTGATCAGGAATGTACCACTATGCTCCATAGTGGTGGAACTACTCTGATCAGGAATGTACCACTACGCTCCATAGTGGTGGAACTACTCTGATCAGGAATGTACCACTATGCTCCATAGTGGTGGAACTACTCTGATCAGGAATGTACCACTATGCTCCATAGTGGTGGAACTACTCTCCCAGTGCAAGACCTCTTAAGTCAGCTTTGGTATACATTATTTGTTTTTAAAGTGGAATCGTACATGGCATCACAATTGCATCCAGCAAATGCAGCTTTATTTGTGCATAAAACCTTCTCTACTCTGCGATCAGTGCCTGGCTGTCTGTTATTCATGTTTTTCCTCATTTATGGAGGCAAATTCATGCCAAAAATAAAGAAGCATTGATATTGACAAATTATTCATCAGTATTAGTTTTATTTCAATATTGTTTTTTTGCCAAGAATCTGCTTCCATAGCACATAGCCCTGTTTCCCTGATTAGTTTCTCTTAGCCTCGTCTCAGCAGACTGCTTATAGAGATGACAAGGAAACAGCAAATAAAACAATCATAAAGCTAGACAGAATTTGGTTACTGGTTATTTATCAAGGTTGTATATACTTAAATGTATAGTGGGTTTATTTGTGTTTTCATGTAATTTTGGAGTTTTAATGGAGCAATATGATGTTATTAGCCATTGTTCTGTTTGTTTCATAGTGTTTGATTTTAGGTTTCTATCGTTGCCATGTAATCAAAAGCTGAAATAAAGTAAAGACAATCTTGTCACTCCGGCTGACTGACTGAGTGTGTACTAGATGGCCATTATGGACTGCAATCTTGTCAATTCATTCAAAATATCAAATGTTTGTCTTTAATAATAGCTCATACAACAATCACTCTAAAAACAGTTTGTTTTAACTTTTTTTTGTTGCATTATAATGATGACATTTTCATTTTAAGGCCTTGTTCTTAATCTATGAACAAAACCAAGGGCATTGGACAGATGTAGATTTTTGCTCCGGGTTTGGCTATTGAACAGATCCACTAGAGGGCAGCACACTGTCAGTACATATGCTGTAGAGGAGAGAGTGGAACAATAAGTCATACTGTCATAACTTCCACATAGAGGCAGCCTATTACCTCACCTATGAAGCCTATTGGCCTATGACTAATTAACAAGCAGTAGCTGGCGAACAGCAAAATACTTCAAAATGTTTTGTCATCATTACTTCCTGTAGCTCAATTGTCCTTGAGCCTATTATTTTCATAAGCTAACATTCATAGCCTTTACACTGGCACAGACTGACTGAGAAATATCAATATTTACAAGTGAATGTGTATCATATTAAATGATGCCTGGAAATTGAAACTGAATCAATAAATATGACTCTTTGCAATGGAATGGCGGCTGCTGGAAACAGCAGTGAATGAATGGCATTGTGATGGTAGAAAAAACACTGGTTGTCTCCAAGTAGGAAAAGCAGACTATTTAGGTACAAGCTGCATGTCATATGTTGCAGATTCAATACAAACACTGCATTCTGGAACTCTAGTAAAATACCCTTATTTTAACTGCCCCCAAAATGTATCTACTAAATATGTTCTGCTTGAATCGTGCAAAAGCACTGGATACCTAAATGCCCCATGTATTGTCTCCCATACAGCTTTTATGGGCATACTAACCTTTTATAAAAAAACATCCTTAAATTTAGACAAATATAGTTTTGCTCATGGGTGTGGAGAGGTATGCTCCTTTCTGTCCCAGTGCAGTCAAAAACATGATTTCCCTGTTTTATATATATTACCATACTATGATGTTGGAAAAATACTGTGAAATTGTGAAAATTATGCTAATGCTGTTTTAGTATGAGAGCGGTTTGAAAAGACCACCTGAATTTTCAGCCTGTTTTGGTGAGATGGATTTTTGGACTGCCTGGTGATATAGACCAATAACAAAGAGCATTTCAAACTTCTCTGCCAACCTCTCTGCTTGTTTTCAGGTTTCGTTAGGCTTGTCCAATTAGGCCACTCAGACCACTCCCAGACAGCCCGAGCAAAATTTTTGCTCCAGTAATTGCTATTTGCTAAGAAGCTATTTTTGTTTCTTTTGGACCATTTTAATTTTTAAAAAACTGTTAAGGTCCAAAAACTGCATCTGTTAAAGGTTCTGGTTCTTCCAGCAGGACAACAACCACAAACACACATCAAAAGCACCCTGGAATTTTCAAGAAGAAACGCTGGACTGTTCTGGAGTAGCCAATGAAAAGTTCAGATCTGAATCACATCCAAGAGCTGAAAACAGCAGTTGGTGGAGGCCATCCCTCTAACATTAAAACATTAAAGCAGTTGGTGGAGGCCATCCCTCTAACATTAAAACATTAAAGCAGTTGGTGGAGGCCATCCCTCTAACATTAAAACATTAAAGCAGTTGGTGGAGGCCATCCCTCTAACATTAAAACATTAAAGCAGTTGGTGGAGGCCATCCCTCTAACATTAAAACATTAAAGCAGTTGGTGGAGGCCATCCCTCTAACATTAAAACATTAAAGCAGTTGGTGGAGGCCATCCCTCTAACATTAAAGCAGTTGTTGGAGGCCATCCCTCAAACATTAAAACATTAAAGCAGTTGGTGGAGGCCATCCCTCTAACATTAAAACATTAAAGCAGTTGGTGGAGGCCATCCCTCTAACATTAAAACATTAAAGCAGTTGGTGGAGGCCATCCCTCTAACATTAAAGCAGTTGGTGGAGGCCATCCCTCTAACATTAAAACATTAAAGCAGTTGGTGGAGGCCATCCCGCTAACATTAAAACATTAAAGCAGTTGGTGGAGGCCATCCCTCTAACATTAAAACATTAAAGCAGTTGGTGGAGGCCATCCCGCTAACATTAAAACATTAAAGCAGTTGGTGGAGGCCTTCCCTCGAACATTAAAACATTAAAGCAGTTCGCTGCTGAAAAGTGAGCCAAATTGTCAGTAGAAAGGTGCAGCAAGCTCAATGATGGCTAGAAGAAGCATTTGTCTGCAGTTATCTTGGCCAAAGTCTGTGCAACTAAGTACTAGCTCTGGGGTGCCAATAATTTTGTCCATGCCATTTGTCTTTATAAAAAAAAAAAAAAAAAAAAAAAAAAAATGTGAGTTTAGAAAAATAACATTGTTTTTGCAGTGTTGAAAATCCAATAACAAGGTATGGAGAACCAAACTTACTTTAGAAGAAATAGGGAATTATTTAAGAAAAGTGCAAGGGTGCCAATATATTTGGCCGCAACCGTATGGTTGCCATCAGGCCATGGATGAGGTGTAACCGCTGTGAAATGGCTAGCTAGATAGCAGTGCACGCTAGTAGCGTTTCAATCTGTGATGTCACTCGCTCTGAGACCTTGAAGTAGTTGTTTCCCTTGCTCTGCACACTCGCTCTGAGACCTTGAAGTAGTTGTTTCCCTTGCTCTGCACACTCGCTCTGAGACCTTGAAGTAGTTGTTTCCCTTGCTCTGCACACTCGCTCTGAGACCTTGAAGTAGTTGTTTCCCTTGCTCTGCACACTCGCTCTGAGACCTTGAAGTAGTTGTTTCCCTTGCTCTGCACACTCGCTCTGAGACCTTGAAGTAGTTGTTTCCCTTGCTCTGCACACTCGCTCTGAGACCTTGAAGTAGTTGTTTCCCTTGCTCTGCACACTCGCTCTGAGACCTTGAAGTAGTTGTTTCCCTTGCTCTGCACACTCGCTCTGAGACCTTGAAGTAGTTGTTTCCCTTGCTCTGCACACTCGCTCTGAGACCTTGAAGTAGTTGTTTCCCTTGCTCTGCACACTCGCTCTGAGACCTTGAAGTAGTTGTTTCCCTCGCTCTGCACAGTCGCTCTGAGACCTTGAAGTAGTTGTTTCCCTCGCTCTGCAAGGGCCATAGCTTTTGTAGAGCGAAAGGTAACAGTGCTTCGTAGGAGGCAGTTGTTGTGTTCAGCGGGTCCCTGGTTCGAGCCCAGGTTGGGGCAAGGAGAGGGATGGAAGCAACACTTACAGAGGCATGCAATGATTTCAATTCAGACCTCTCCAACTGATTAAAAAACGGTTTCCACGTCATTCAAACAAAAAAATGTAACCTCATGATGTTGAACCAACGTGGAAAACGTTTGGATTTGCAAAAAGTCATCGACGTAAGGGAATAGTTTTTTTTCCATCCAACTTTTAACCTAAATCCAATGACATGCTGAATTTTGTTGTTGATTTCACTTTGAATTCACATTAGTTGACATCTGAATTAAATGTAAATCAAAACTAGATGTTTAAATGACATCTGTGCCATGTGGATTTCTCCATGCCAAAAGATTTTTCCCCAGGTGCATGAACCTATGATGAAGACAGGCTTGGTGTAATCTACGGCCTGCTTAATATTCTGTTTCTTGAAGTTCTTTCATTTGATTACATTGTGAAAGGTGTCTTCAGTGACCACACCTTTGATGACACATGGGATAGAAATTATGGAAATGTGATGTCCAGTCAATTTTGATGTGAAGTGTACTGCCCAATGTGAAAACAGTGTACTATACTGTTATTTACAGTACTGTACAAATTACATTCAAAGAAAAAAACATGAATCCTCCATTTTGTTTCTATTGGATGAACTGGTTGTTAAAAGAACTACATGGAGAAGACATCATTAGGTTGTGTTTTGGGGATTTAACCAATGAACTCACTGTATTTCACAGTAAACTTATATTTTTTGATCAATGGTTGTGTGGTGAAAGATGTCTGCAAACAAAATGAATGCACAATGAAAGGTTTTGAATGTAAGACTGACTGCATTACCAGTTTGGAGTTTTGAACTGAGAGTTTAGAAAATTCACCACATACTTGTGAAAATATTACCAAAGCAAACAAATGTACTAATTGATATTGAGATAGAAACGGCTGCATGGAGACGTTAAGTAAACAACAACTCATTGGTAGATGAATAAACTCATTGTAAGTTGCTCTGGATAAGACTGTCTACTAAAATGACTAAAATGTAAAAATGTCATAGCTGTTAAGGAAATACCCTCCTGATTAGCAATGTAGATATACCGTAAACTGTCAATTCAACAATGACAGTGTTTCATCTTTCCCTATCACACCCTTATCAAAACGGAAGCGTTCCAAGCCAGGTGTATCTTTTGAAAGACCTTTTTGTTTGCTCATCAACGTTTACTGCTTTCCATAATTGTCTTCACACAATTCAACTCTAACATTTCTTTATGACCTGTATAAAACAAAGATGATAACATTTTAGAGAAATACCAAGCCATGTGACTGATGGGAAACGAACGGTATGTTGCCACAGAGAGAGAAGAATGACAGAAGGAGAGACTAACAATGAGAGGGAGAGAGAAAATGAGAGAGCGAGATGGGGTAGTACAGCATGAGAGGGAATTCTTTGTTTTTGTAATCCTACTACCCTGTTTTCCACCTCAGGCTCTCACATATCTTACAGCACTGTGGAAACATTTCTGAGAAGCACTGTTTGTTTACCATTGTGTCTGTCCTTGGTTTTCTCCACAAGATACGGAGCAGGGAACATAGATACATAAACAATGTAAGGCATTTCACGTCAGGATGGCACATAGAACAACGTCAAGTTTCAACTTTTATTTGTCACAATCACAAGTACAGTGAAATACTAAACTTACCCAACAGTGCAGTATTCAATCTCTAAGAGAGGAAGCTGTATACAGGGTCAGTGGCAGTACCAAATATATAGTGTGTAGAGATACTGGAGTACTGCAGAATACTACAGTAGAGATACAAAGGATATTCACAAAGTATCTCAGAGGAAGAGTGCTGATCTAGCTTCATTTTTGCCTTTAAATTTGTGGTGAATAAGAGGAAACTGATCCTAGATCAGCACTACTCTGAGGGGCTTTGTGAATACAGGCCCTGGACTGGCTGGCTGTGCTGTAGGGCTTTGTGAATACAGGCCCTGGACTGGCTAGCTGTGCTGTAGGGCTTTGTGAATACAGGCCCTGGACTGGCTGGCTGTGCTGTAGGGCTTTGTGAATACAGGCCCTGGACTGGCTGGCTGTGCTGTAGGGCTTTGTGAATACAGGCCCTGGACTGGCTGGCTGTGCTGTAGGGCTTTGTGAATACAGGCCCTGGACTGGCTGGCTGTGCTGTAGGGCTTTGTGAATACAGGCCCTGGACTGGCTGGTTGTGCTGTAGGGCTTTGTGAATACAGGCCATGGACTGGCTAGCTGTGCTGTGGGGCTTTGTGAATACAGGCCCTGGACTGGCTAGCTGCTGTAGGGCTTTGTGAATATAGGCCCTGGACTGGCTAGCTATGCTGTAGGGCTTTGTGAATACAGGCCCTGGACTGGCTTGCTGTAACGTGGGGCTTTGTGAATACAGGCCCTGGACTGGCTGGCTGTGCTGTAGGGCTTTGTGAATACAGGCCCTGGACTGGCTGGCTATGCTGTAGGGCTTTGTGAATACAGGCCCTGGACTGGCTAGCTGCTGTAGGGCTTTGTGAATATAGGCCCTGGACTGGCTGGCTGTGCTGTAGGGCTTTGTGAATACAGGCCCTGGACTGGCTAGCTGTGCTGTAGGGCTTTGTGAATACAGGCCCTGGACTGGCTGGCTGTGCTGTAGGGCTTTGTGAATACAGGCCCTGGACTGGCTGGCTGTGCTGTAGGGCTTTGTGAATACAGGCCCTGGACTGGCAAGCTGTGCTGTAGGGCTTTGTGAATACAGGCCCTGGACTGGCTAGCTGTGCTGTAGGGCTTTGTGAATACAGGCCCTGGACTGGCAAGCTGTGCTGTAGGGCTTTGTGAATACAGGTCCTGGACTGGCAAGCTGTGCTGTAGGGCTTTGTGAATACAGGCCCTGGACTGGCAAGCTGTGCTGTAGGGTTTTGTGAATACAGGCCCTGGACTGGCAAGCTGTGCTGTAGGGCTTTGTGAATACAGGCCCTGGACTGGCAAGCTGTGCTGTAGGGCTTTGTGAATACAGGCCCTGGACTGGCTGGCTGTGCTGTAGGGCTTTGTGAATACAGGCCCTGGACTGGCTAGCTGTGCTGTAGGGCTTTGTGAATACAGGCCCTGGACTGGCAAGCTGTGCTGTAGGGCTTTGTGAATACAGGCCCTGGACTGGCAAGCTGTGCTGTAGGGCTTTGTGAATACAGGCCCTGGACTGGCAAGCTGTGCTGTAGGGCTTTGTGAATACAGGCCCTGGACTGGCTGGCTGTGCTGTAGGGCTTTGTGAATACAGGCCCTGGACTGGCTGGCTGTGCTGTAGGGCTTTGTGAATACAGGCCCTGGACTGGCTGGCTGTGCTGTAGGGCTTTGTGAATACAGGCCCTGGACTGGCTTGCTGTGCCGTGGGGCTTTCTGAATACAGGCCCTGGACTGGCTTGCTGTTCCGTGGGGCTTTGTGAATACAGGCCCTGGACTGGCTTGCTGTTCCGTGGGGCTTTGTGAATACAGGCCCTGGACTGGCTTGCTGTTCGGTGGGGCTTTGTGAATACAGGCCCTGGACTGGCTTGCTGTGCTGTGGGGCTTTGTGAATACAGGCCCTGGACTGGCTTGCTGTGCTGTGGGGCATTCTGAATACAGGCCCTGGACTGGCTTGCTGTGCCGTGGGGCTTTGTGAATACAGGCCCTGGACTGGCTAGCTGTGCTGTAGGGCTTTGTGAATACAGGCCCTGGACTGGCTAGCTGTGCTGTAGGGCTTTGTGAATACAGGCCCTGGACTGGCTAGCTGTGCTGTAGGGCTTTGTGAATACAGGCCCTGGACTGGCTAGCTGTGCTGTAGGGCTTTGTGAATACAGGCCCTGGACTGGCTGGCTGTGCTGTAGGGCTTTGTGAATACAGGCCCTGGACTGGCTGGCTGTGCTGTAGGGCTTTGTGAATACAGGCCCTGGACTGGCAAGCTGTGCTGTAGGGCTTTGTGAATACAGGCCCTGGACTGGCTAGCTGTGCTGTAGGGCTTTGTGAATACAGGCCCTGGACTGGCAAGCTGTGCTGTAGGGCTTTGTGAATACAGGCCCTGGACTGGCAAGCTGTGCTGTAGGGTTTTGTGAATACAGGCCCTGGACTGGCTAGCTGTGCTGTGGGGCTTTGTGAATACAGGCCCTAGACTGGCAGCTGTGCTGTAGGGCTTTGTGAACACAGGCCCTGGACTGGCAAGCTGTGCTGTAGGGCTTTGTGAATACAGGCCCTGGACTGGCAAGCTGTGCTGTAGGGCTTTGTGAATACAGGCCCTGGACTGGCAAGCTGTGCTGTAGGGCTTTGTGAATACAGTGTCACGATCGTCTATAGGAGAGAGTGAGGACCAAGGCGCAGCGCGTGAAAAGAACATCTTCTTTTATTTAGAAGAGAACAAACACAAAACGAAACCACTTTACAAACTAACAAAACTGACGAACGTGAACCTAAGCATGAACTAGTGCATACATGCAACATAGAACATCGACATAGACAATTCCCCACAAACAGCTAAAGCCTATGGTTACCTTAAATATGGCTCCCAATCAGAGACAACAATAACCAGCTGTCTCTAATTGAGACCCAATTCAGGCAACCATAGACTTTCCTAAACACCTACACTCAACCATAGACACAGCTAGACAACTATACTAAACATAAACCCAACTACTCTAAATAAACCCCCTAAACCTTACAACCACCCTAGACACTACAAAACCCACATAAATTACCCATGTCACACCCTGACCTAACTAAAATAATAAAGAAAACAAAGAATACTAAGGCCAGGGCGTGACATAACCCCCCCCCTTAAGGTGCGAACTCCGGGCGCACCAGCACATAGTCTAGGGGAGGGTCTGGGTGGGCGTCCTTCCACGGCGTCGGCTCCGGTACTGGTCGTGGTCCCCACCCCACCATAGTCACTACCCGCTTACGTAGCCTCCTCCAAATGGCCACCCTCCCCATTAACCCCACCGGACTAAGGGGCAGCACCGGACTAAGGGGCAGCACCGGACTAAGGGGCAGCACCGGACTAAGGGGCAGCACCGGACTAAGGGGCAGCACCGGACTAAGGGGCAGCACCGGACTAAGGGGCAGCACCGGACTAAGGGGCAGCACCGGACTAAGGGGCAGCACCAGGATAAGGGGCAGCACCAGGATAAGGGGCAGCACCAGGATAAGGGGCAGCTCCGGACTGAGGGACGGATCCTGGCTGGATGACTGCTCTGGCGGATCTTGGCTGGACGGCTCTGGCGGATCCTGGCTGGACGGCTCATGGCTGGCTGACGGATCTGGCTGCTCATGGCTGGCTGACAGATCTGGCTGCTCATGGCTGGCTGACGGATCTGGCTGCTCATGGCTGGCTGACGGATCTGGCTGCTCATGGCTGGCTGACGGATCTGGCTGCTCATGGCTGGCTGACGGATCTGGCTGCTCATGGCTGGCTGACGGATCTGGCTGCTCATGGCTGGCTGACGGATCTGGCTGCTCATGGCTGGCTGACGGATCTGGACGCTCATGGCTGGCTGACGGATCTGGACGCTCATGGCTGGCTGGCGGCTCTGGCAGATCCTGTCTGGTTGGCGGCTCTGGCAGATCCTGTCTGGTTGGCGGCTCTGGCAGATCCTGTCTGGTTGGCGGCTCTGGCAGATCCTGTCTGGTTGGCGGCTCTGGCAGATCCTGTCTGGTTGGCGGCTCTGGCAGATCCTGTCTGGTTGGCGGCTCTGGCAGATCCTGACTGACGAACGGCTCTAGCGGCTCCTGACTGACTAACGGCTCTGACGGCTCGGGACAGACGGGCGGCTCAGACGGCGCTGGGGAGACGGATGGCTCAGACGGCGCTGGGGAGACGGATGGCTCAGACGGCGCTGGGGAGACGGATGGCTCAGACGGCGCTGGGGAGACGGATGGCTCAGATGGCGCTGGGCAGACGGATGGCTCAGATGGCGCTGGGCAGACGGATGGCTCTGGCCGGATGAGGCGCACTGTAGGCCTGGTGCGTGGTGCCGGGACTGGAGGCACCGGGCTAAAGACACGCACCTTCAGGCTAGTGCGGGGAGAAGGAACAGGGCATACTGGACCCTGGGAGCGCACATTAGGCCTAGTGCGTGGTGCCGGAACTGGTGGTACCGGACTGGGGACACGCATCTCAGGGCTAGTGCGGGGAGCAGCAACAGGATGCACAGGACTCTGGAGACGCACAGGAGGCTTAGTGCGTGGTGCCGGAATTGGTGGTACCGGGCTGGAGACACGCACCATAGGACGAGTGCGTGGAGGAGGAACAGGGCTCTGGAGACACACTGGAAGCCTGTTACGTGGTGTAGGCACTGGTGGAACTGGACTGGGGCGGGGAGGTGGTGCCGGAAATACCGGACCCCGTCGCCCGACCAGTGCGGGGAGGTGGAATAACCCGCACCGGGCTATGTAGGCGAACCGGGAACACCATGCGTAAGGCTGGTGCCATGTATGCCGGCCCGAGGAGACGCACTGGAGACCAGACACGTTGAGCCGGCATCATGGCACCTGGCTCAATGCCCAATCTAGCCCTACCAGTGCGGGGAGGTGGAATAACCCGCACCGGGCTATGAACATGTACAGGAGACACCGTGCGCTCTACTGCGTAACACAGTGTTCGCCCGTACTCCCGCTCTCCACGGTTAGCCTGTGAAGTGGGCGCAGGTCTCCTACCTGCCCTCGGCCCACTACCTCTAAGCCCCCCCCCCAAGAAATTTTTTGGGCTGACTCACAGGCTTCCTACCGCGTCGTCTTGCTGCCTCCATTCGCCGGTATCCCTCCTCACACTGCGCCAGAGAATCCCAGGCTGGCTCCGGCACTCGCCCTGGGTCGATCGCCCACCTGTCGATCTCCTCCCAGGTAGTGTAGTCCATATTACGCTCCCATTTCCATTCCTCCTTGCGCTGCTCCTGTTGCCGCTTTTCACGCTGCTTGATCCCGCATAAGTGGTGGGGAATTCTGTCACGATTGTCTATAGGAGAGAGTGAGGACCAAGGCGCAGCGCGTGAAAAGAACATCTTCTTTTATTTAGAAGAGAACAAACACAAAACGAAACCACTTTACAAACTAACAAAATAACAAAACTGACGAACGTGAACCTAAGCATGAACTAGTGCATACATGCAACATAGAACATCGACATAGACAATTCCCCACAAACAGCTAAAGCCTATGGTTACCTTAAATATGGCTCCCAATCAGAGACAACAATAACCAGCTGTCTCTAATTGAGACCCAATTCAGGCAACCATAGACTTTCCTAAACACCTACACTCAACCATAGACACAGCTAGACAACTATACTAAACATAAACCCAACTACTCTAAATAAACCCCCTAAACCTTACAACCACCCTAGACACTACAAAACCCACATAAATTACCCATGTCACACCCTGACCTAACTAAAATAATAAAGAAAACAAAGAATACTAAGGCCAGGGCGTGACATACAGGCCCTGGACTGGCAAGCTGTGCTGTAGGGCTTTGTGAATACAGGCCCTGGACTGGCTGGCTGTGCTGTAGGGCTTTGTGAATACAGGCCCTGGACTGGCTAGCTGTGCTGTAGGGCTTTGTGAATACAGGCCCTGGACTGGCAAGCTGTGCTGTAGGGCTTTGTGAATACAGGCCCTGGACTGGCAAGCTGTGCTGTAGGGCTTTGTGAATACAGGCCCTGGACTGGCTGGCTGTGCTGTAGGGCTTTGTGAATACAGGCCCTGGACTGGCTGGCTGTGCTGTAGGGCTTTGTGAATACAGGCCCTGGACTGGCAAGCTGTGCTGTAGGGCTTTGTGAATACAGGCCCTGGACTGGCAAGCTGTGCTGTAGGGTTTTGTGAATACAGGCCCTGGACTGGCTAGCTGTGCTGTAGGGCTTTGTGAATACAGGCCCTAGACTGGCAGCTGTGCTGTAGGGCTTTGTGAATACAGGCCCTGGACTGGCAAGCTGTGCTGTAGGGCTTTGTGAATACAGGCCCTGGACTGGCAAGCTGTGCTGTAGGGCTTTGTGAATACAGGCCCTGGACTGGCTAGCTGTGCTGTAGGGCTTTGTGAATACAGGCCCTGGACTGGCAAGCTGTGCTGTAGGGCTTTGTGAATACAGGCCCTGGACTGGCAAGCTGTGCTGTAGGGCTTTGTGAATACAGGCCCTGGACTGGCTGGCTGTGCTGTAGGGCTTTGTGAATACAGGCCCTGGACTGGCTAGCTGTGCTGTAGGGCTTTGTGAATACAGGCCCTGGACTGGCAAGCTGTGCTGTAGGGCTTTGTGAATACAGGCCCTGGACTGGCAAGCTGTGCTGTAGGGCTTTGTGAATACAGGCCCTGGACTGGCTGGCTGTGCTGTAGGGCTTTGTGAATACAGGCCCTGGACTGGCTGGCTGTAGGGCTTTGTGAATACAGGCCCTGGACTGGCTGGCTGTGCTGTAGGGCTTTGTGAATACAGGCCCTGGACTGGCTTGCTGTGCCGTGGGGCTTCCTGAATACAGGTCCTGGACTGGCTTGCTGTTCCGTGGGGCTTTGTGAATACAGGCCCTGGACTGGCTTGCTGTTCCATGGGGCTTTCTGAATACAGGCCCTGGACTGGCTTGCTGTTCCGTGGGGCTTTGTGAATACAGGCCCTGGACTGGCTTGCTGTGCCTTGAGGCTTTGTGAATACAGGCCCTGGACTGGCTTGCTGTTCCGTGGGGCTTTGTGAATACAGGCCCTGGACTGGCTTGCTGTGCCTTGAGGTTTTGTGAATACAGGCCCTGGACTGGCTTGCTGTTCCGTGGGGCTTTGTGAATACAGGCCCTGGACTGGCTTGCTGTTCCGTGGGGCTTTCTGAATACAGGCCCTGGACTGGCTTGCTGTGCCGTGGGGCTTTGTGAATACAGGCCCTGGACTGGCTAGCTGTGCTGTAAGGCTTTGTGAATACAGGCCCTGGACTGGCTAGCTGTGCTGTAGGGCTTTGTGAATACAGGCCCTGGACTGGCTAGCTGTGCTGTAGGGCTTTGTGAATACAGGCCCTGGACTGGCTAGCTGTGCTGTAGGGCTTTGTGAATACAGGCCCTGGACTGGCTAGCTGTGCCTTGGGGCTTTGTGAATACAGGCCCTGGACTGGCTAGCTGTGCTGTGGGGCTTTGTGAATACAGGCCCTGGACTGGCTTGCTGTGCTGTAGGGCTTTGTGAATACAGGCCCTGGACTGGCTTGCTGTGCTGTGGGGCTTTGTGAATACATGCCCTGGACTGGCTTGCTGTGCTGTGGGGCTTTGTGAATACAGGCCCTGGACTGGCTGTGCTGTAGGGCTTTGTGAATACAGGCCCTGGACTGGCTGGCTGTGCTGTAGGGCTTTGTGAATACAGGCCCTGGACTGGCTGTGCTGTAGGGCTTTGTGAATACAGGCCCTGGACTGGCTAGCTGTGCCGTGAGGCTTTGTGAATACAGGCCCTGGACTGGCTAGCTGTGCCTTGAGGCTTTGTGAATACAGGCCCTGGAGTGGCTTGCTGTGCTGTGGGGCTTTGTGAATACAGGCCCTGGACTGGCTAGCTGTGCCGTGGGGCTTTGTGAATACAGGCCCTGGACTGGCTGTGCTGTAGGGCTTTGTGAATACAGGCCCTGGACTGGCTTGCTGTGCTGTGGGGCTTTGTGAATACAGGCCCTGGACTGGCTAGCTGCTGTAGGGCTTTGTGAATATAGGCCCTGGACTGGCTAGCTATGCTGTAGGGCTTTGTGAATACAGGCCCTGGACTGGCTTGCTGTAACGTGGGGCTTTGTGAATACAGGCCCTGGACTGGCTGGCTGTGCTGTAGGGCTTTGTGAATACAGGCCCTGGACTGGCTGGCTATGCTGTAGGGCTTTGTGAATACAGGCCCTGGACTGGCTAGCTGCTGTAGGGCTTTGTGAATATAGGCCCTGGACTGGCTGGCTGTGCTGTAGGGCTTTGTGAATACAGGCCCTGGACTGGCTAGCTGTGCTGTAGGGCTTTGTGAATACAGGCCCTGGACTGGCTGGCTGTGCTGTAGGGCTTTGTGAATACAGGCCCTGGACTGGCTGGCTGTGCTGTAGGGCTTTGTGAATACAGGCCCTGGACTGGCAAGCTGTGCTGTAGGGCTTTGTGAATACAGGCCCTGGACTGGCAAGCTGTGCTGTAGGGCTTTGTGAATACAGGTCCTGGACTGGCAAGCTGTGCTGTAGGGCTTTGTGAATACAGGCCCTGGACTGGCAAGCTGTGCTGTAGGGTTTTGTGAATACAGGCCCTGGACTGGCAAGCTGTGCTGTAGGGCTTTGTGAATACAGGCCCTGGACTGGCAAGCTGTGCTGTAGGGCTTTGTGAATACAGGCCCTGGACTGGCTGGCTGTGCTGTAGGGCTTTGTGAATACAGGCCCTGGACTGGCTAGCTGTGCTGTAGGGCTTTGTGAATACAGGCCCTGGACTGGCAAGCTGTGCTGTAGGGCTTTGTGAATACAGGCCCTGGACTGGCAAGCTGTGCTGTAGGGCTTTGTGAATACAGGCCCTGGACTGGCAAGCTGTGCTGTAGGGCTTTGTGAATACAGGCCCTGGACTGGCTGGCTGTGCTGTAGGGCTTTGTGAATACAGGCCCTGGACTGGCTGGCTGTGCTGTAGGGCTTTGTGAATACAGGCCCTGGACTGGCTGGCTGTGCTGTAGGGCTTTGTGAATACAGGCCCTGGACTGGCTTGCTGTGCCGTGGGGCTTTCTGAATACAGGCCCTGGACTGGCTTGCTGTTCCGTGGGGCTTTGTGAATACAGGCCCTGGACTGGCTTGCTGTTCCGTGGGGCTTTGTGAATACAGGCCCTGGACTGGCTTGCTGTTCGGTGGGGCTTTGTGAATACAGGCCCTGGACTGGCTTGCTGTGCTGTGGGGCTTTGTGAATACAGGCCCTGGACTGGCTTGCTGTGCTGTGGGGCATTCTGAATACAGGCCCTGGACTGGCTTGCTGTGCCGTGGGGCTTTGTGAATACAGGCCCTGGACTGGCTAGCTGTGCTGTAGGGCTTTGTGAATACAGGCCCTGGACTGGCTAGCTGTGCTGTAGGGCTTTGTGAATACAGGCCCTGGACTGGCTAGCTGTGCTGTAGGGCTTTGTGAATACAGGCCCTGGACTGGCTAGCTATGCTGTAGGGCTTTGTGAATACAGGCCCTGGACTGGCTGGCTGTGCTGTAGGGCTTTGTGAATACAGGCCCTGGACTGGCTGGCTGTGCTGTAGGGCTTTGTGAATACAGGCCCTGGACTGGCAAGCTGTGCTGTAGGGCTTTGTGAATACAGGCCCTGGACTGGCTAGCTGTGCTGTAGGGCTTTGTGAATACAGGCCCTGGACTGGCAAGCTGTGCTGTAGGGCTTTGTGAATACAGGCCCTGGACTGGCAAGCTGTGCTGTAGGGTTTTGTGAATACAGGCCCTGGACTGGCTAGCTGTGCTGTGGGGCTTTGTGAATACAGGCCCTAGACTGGCAGCTGTGCTGTAGGGCTTTGTGAACACAGGCCCTGGACTGGCAAGCTGTGCTGTAGGGCTTTGTGAATACAGGCCCTGGACTGGCAAGCTGTGCTGTAGGGCTTTGTGAATACAGGCCCTGGACTGGCAAGCTGTGCTGTAGGGCTTTGTGAATACAGTGTCACGATCGTCTATAGGAGAGAGTGAGGACCAAGGCGCAGCGCGTGAAAAGAACATCTTCTTTTATTTAGAAGAGAACAAACACAAAACGAAACCACTTTACAAACTAACAAAATAACAAAACTGACGAACGTGAACCTAAGCATGAACTAGTGCATACATGCAACATAGAACATCGACATAGACAATTCCCCACAAACAGCTAAAGCCTATGGTTACCTTAAATATGGCTCCCAATCAGAGACAACAATAACCAGCTGTCTCTAATTGAGACCCAATTCAGGCAACCATAGACTTTCCTAAACACCTACACTCAACCATAGACACAGCTAGACAACTATACTAAACATAAACCCAACTACTCTAAATAAACCCCCTAAACCTTACAACCACCCTAGACACTACAAAACCCACATAAATTACCCATGTCACACCCTGACCTAACTAAAATAATAAAGAAAACAAAGAATACTAAGGCCAGGGCGTGACATAACCCCCCCCCTTAAGGTGCGAACTCCGGGCGCACCAGCACATAGTCTAGGGGAGGGTCTGGGTGGGCGTCCTTCCACGGCGTCGGCTCCGGTACTGGTCGTGGTCCCCACCCCACCATAGTCACTACCCGCTTACGTAGCCTCCTCCAAATGGCCACCCTCCCCATTAACCCCACCGGACTAAGGGGCAGCACCGGACTAAGGGGCAGCACCGGACTAAGGGGCAGCACCGGACTAAGGGGCAGCACCGGACTAAGGGGCAGCACCGGACTAAGGGGCAGCACCGGACTAAGGGGCAGCACCAGGATAAGGGGCAGCACCAGGATAAGGGGCAGCACCAGGATAAGGGGCAGCTCCGGACTGAGGGACGGATCCTGGCTGGATGACTGCTCTGGCGGATCTTGGCTGGACGGCTCTGGCGGATCCTGGCTGGACGGCTCATGGCTGGCTGACGGATCTGGCTGCTCATGGCTGGCTGACAGATCTGGCTGCTCATGGCTGGCTGACGGATCTGGCTGCTCATGGCTGGCTGACGGATCTGGCTGCTCATGGCTGGCTGACGGATCTGGCTGCTCATGGCTGGCTGACGGATCTGGCTGCTCATGGCTGGCTGACGGATCTGGCTGCTCATGGCTGGCTGACGGATCTGGCTGCTCATGGCTGGCTGACGGATCTGGACGCTCATGGCTGGCTGACGGATCTGGACGCTCATGGCTGGCTGGCGGCTCTGGCAGATCCTGTCTGGTTGGCGGCTCTGGCAGATCCTGTCTGGTTGGCGGCTCTGGCAGATCCTGTCTGGTTGGCGGCTCTGGCAGATCCTGACTGACGAATGGCTCTAGCGGCTCCTGACTGACTAACGGCTCTGACGGCTCGGGACAGACGGGCGGCTCAGACGGCGCTGGGGAGACGGATGGCTCAGACGGCGCTGGGGAGACGGATGGCTCAGACGGCGCTGGGGAGACGGATGGCTCAGACGGCGCTGGGGAGACGGATGGCTCAGATGGCGCTGGGCAGACGGATGGCTCAGATGGCGCTGGGCAGACGGATGGCTCTGGCCGGATGAGGCGCACTGTAGGCCTGGTGCGTGGTGCCGGGACTGGAGGCACCGGGCTAAAGACACGCACCTTCAGGCTAGTGCGGGGAGAAGGAACAGGGCATACTGGACCCTGGGAGCGCACATTAGGCCTAGTGCGTGGTGCCGGAACTGGTGGTACCGGACTGGGGACACGCATCTCAGGGCTAGTGCGGGGAGCAGCAACAGGATGCACAGGACTCTGGAGACGCACAGGAGGCTTAGTGCGTGGTGCCGGAATTGGTGGTACCGGGCTGGAGACACGCACCATAGGACGAGTGCGTGGAGGAGGAACAGGGCTCTGGAGACACACTGGAAGCCTGTTACGTGGTGTAGGCACTGGTGGAACTGGACTGGGGCGGGGAGGTGGTGCCGGAAATACCGGACCCCGTCGCCCGACCAGTGCGGGGAGGTGGAATAACCCGCACCGGGCTATGTAGGCGAACCGGGAACACCATGCGTAAGGCTGGTGCCATGTATGCCGGCCCGAGGAGACGCACTGGAGACCAGACACGTTGAGCCGGCATCATGGCACCTGGCTCAATGCCCAATCTAGCCCTACCAGTGCGGGGAGGTGGAATAACCCGCACCGGGCTATGAACATGTACAGGAGACACCGTGCGCTCTACTGCGTAACACAGTGTTCGCCCGTACTCCCGCTCTCCACGGTTAGCCTGTGAAGTGGGCGCAGGTCTCCTACCTGCCCTCGGCCCACTACCTCTAAGCCCCCCCCCCAAGAAATTTTTTGGGCTGACTCACAGGCTTCCTACCGCGTCGTCTTGCTGCCTCCATTCGCCGGTATCCCTCCTCACACTGCGCCAGAGAATCCCAGGCTGGCTCCGGCACTCGCCCTGGGTCGATCGCCCACCTGTCGATCTCCTCCCAGGTAGTGTAGTCCATATTACGCTCCCATTTCCATTCCTCCTTGCGCTGCTCCTGTTGCCGCTTTTCACGCTGCTTGATCCCGCATAAGTGGTGGGGAATTCTGTCACGATCGTCTATAGGAGAGAGTGAGGACCAAGGCGCAGCGCGTGAAAAGAACATCTTCTTTTATTTAGAAGAGAACAAACACAAAACGAAACCACTTTACAAACTAACAAAATAACAAAACTGACGAACGTGAACCTAAGCATGAACTAGTGCATACATGCAACATAGAACATCGACATAGACAATTCCCCACAAACAGCTAAAGCCTATGGTTACCTTAAATATGGCTCCCAATCAGAGACAACAATAACCAGCTGTCTCTAATTGAGACCCAATTCAGGCAACCATAGACTTTCCTAAACACCTACACTCAACCATAGACACAGCTAGACAACTATACTAAACATAAACCCAACTACTCTAAATAAACCCCCTAAACCTTACAACCACCCTAGACACTACAAAACCCACATAAATTACCCATGTCACACCCTGACCTAACTAAAATAATAAAGAAAACAAAGAATACTAAGGCCAGGGCGTGACATACAGGCCCTGGACTGGCAAGCTGTGCTGTAGGGCTTTGTGAATACAGGCCCTGGACTGGCTGGCTGTGCTGTAGGGCTTTGTGAATACAGGCCCTGGACTGGCTAGCTGTGCTGTAGGGCTTTGTGAATACAGGCCCTGGACTGGCAAGCTGTGCTGTAGGGCTTTGTGAATACAGGCCCTGGACTGGCAAGCTGTGCTGTAGGGCTTTGTGAATACAGGCCCTGGACTGGCTGGCTGTGCTGTAGGGCTTTGTGAATACAGGCCCTGGACTGGCTGGCTGTGCTGTAGGGCTTTGTGAATACAGGCCCTGGACTGGCAAGCTGTGCTGTAGGGCTTTGTGAATACAGGCCCTGGACTGGCAAGCTGTGCTGTAGGGTTTTGTGAATACAGGCCCTGGACTGGCTAGCTGTGCTGTAGGGCTTTGTGAATACAGGCCCTAGACTGGCAGCTGTGCTGTAGGGCTTTGTGAATACAGGCCCTGGACTGGCAAGCTGTGCTGTAGGGCTTTGTGAATACAGGCCCTGGACTGGCAAGCTGTGCTGTAGGGCTTTGTGAATACAGGCCCTGGACTGGCTTGCTGTGCTGTAGGGCTTTGTGAATACAGGCCCTGGACTGGCAAGCTGTGCTGTAGGGCTTTGTGAATACAGGCCCTGGACTGGCAAGCTGTGCTGTAGGGCTTTGTGAATACAGGCCCTGGACTGGCTGGCTGTGCTGTAGGGCTTTGTGAATACAGGCCCTGGACTGGCTAGCTGTGCTGTAGGGCTTTGTGAATACAGGCCCTGGACTGGCAAGCTGTGCTGTAGGGCTTTGTGAATACAGGCCCTGGACTGGCAAGCTGTGCTGTAGGGCTTTGTGAATACAGGCCCTGGACTGGCTGGCTGTGCTGTAGGGCTTTGTGAATACAGGCCCTGGACTGGCTGGCTGTAGGGCTTTGTGAATACAGGCCCTGGACTGGCTGGCTGTGCTGTAGGGCTTTGTGAATACAGGCCCTGGACTGGCTTGCTGTGCCGTGGGGCTTCCTGAATACAGGTCCTGGACTGGCTTGCTGTTCCGTGGGGCTTTGTGAATACAGGCCCTGGACTGGCTTGCTGTTCCATGGGGCTTTCTGAATACAGGCCCTGGACTGGCTTGCTGTTCCGTGGGGCTTTGTGAATACAGGCCCTGGACTGGCTTGCTGTGCCTTGAGGCTTTGTGAATACAGGCCCTGGACTGGCTTGCTGTTCCGTGGGGCTTTGTGAATACAGGCCCTGGACTGGCTTGCTGTGCCTTGAGGTTTTGTGAATACAGGCCCTGGACTGGCTTGCTGTTCCGTGGGGCTTTGTGAATACAGGCCCTGGACTGGCTTGCTGTTCCGTGGGGCTTTCTGAATACAGGCCCTGGACTGGCTTGCTGTGCCGTGGGGCTTTGTGAATACAGGCCCTGGACTGGCTAGCTGTGCTGTAAGGCTTTGTGAATACAGGCCCTGGACTGGCTAGCTGTGCTGTAGGGCTTTGTGAATACAGGCCCTGGACTGGCTATGCTGTGCTGTAGGGCTTTGTGAATACAGGCCCTGGACTGGCTAGCTGTGCTGTAGGGCTTTGTGAATACAGGCCCTGGACTGGCTAGCTGTGCTGTAGGGCTTTGTGAATACAGGCCCTGGACTGGCTAGCTGTGCCTTGGGGCTTTGTGAATACAGGCCCTGGACTGGCTAGCTGTGCTGTGGGGCTTTGTGAATACAGGCCCTGGACTGGCTTGCTGTGCTGTAGGGCTTTGTGAATACAGGCCCTGGACTGGCTTGCTGTGCTGTGGGGCTTTGTGAATACATGCCCTGGACTGGCTTGCTGTGCTGTGGGGCTTTGTGAATACAGGCCCTGGACTGGCTGTGCTGTAGGGCTTTGTGAATACAGGCCCTGGACTGGCTGGCTGTGCTGTAGGGCTTTGTGAATACAGGCCCTGGACTGGCTGTGCTGTAGGGCTTTGTGAATACAGGCCCTGGACTGGCTAGCTGTGCCGTGAGGCTTTGTGAATACAGGCCCTGGACTGGCTAGCTGTGCCTTGAGGCTTTGTGAATACAGGCCCTGGAGTGGCTTGCTGTGCTGTGGGGCTTTGTGAATACAGGCCCTGGACTGGCTAGCTGTGCCGTGGGGCTTTGTGAATACAGGCCCTGGACTGGCTGTGCTGTAGGGCTTTGTGAATACAGGCCCTGGACTGGCTTGCTGTGCTGTGGGGCTTTGTGAATACAGGCCCTGGACTGGCTTGCTGTGCTGTGGGGCTTTCTGAATACAGGCCCTGGACTGGCTTGCTGTGCCGTGGGGCTTTGTGAATACAGGCCCTGGACTGGCTTGCTGTGCCTTGGGGCTGTGTGAATACAGGCCCTGGACTGGCTTGCTGTTCCGTGGGGCTTTGTGAATACAGGCCCTGGACTGGCTTGCTGTGCCTTGGGGCTTTGTGAATACAGGCCCTGGACTGGCTTGCTGTGCCTTGGGGCTTTGTGAATACAGGCCCTGGACTGGCTGTGCCATAGGGCTCGGTCAGCATTCCCTAACACTCCAAGCCAACAGGACAGGCATAGTGAAATACCTTCCCATACTATACCACTACATGCAGTCATCCACTTGGCTTTGGCCCACGTCCAGTAGGGGCTGTGAGTGATTGTGCAATGAGAGGGTTGTGAATGTACAGATGTAGGATCTTAATTTGATCACCCTGTTGCAGGAGAACTTTCCTGAAATGCAGGACATTTAAAACGTATAGTGTATTTGAGGTTTAAAAGGCTTCTGAAATTTGTCATTTCCACTTTGACATTTCAGACTTGATTTACCCTTACAAGAAATATATCATCCCCTACAAAAAAGTCCATTAATTACAATCCACATAATAATTCACATTTCCTGTTGCTGCAGTGGCAAACTGGCTCAAATGAAGATCCCACACCTGTATGATGGTGTGGTTGGGCTGATGAGGGGGAATGAGACTGAGCACACTGCAGGGTAGTTCATTAAGGTACACCGTAGAAAAAAGTTTCAAAGCGTTTTGCAACGGAAAACTAAAACAAACCATTCTTATTGGACAAGATCAGATAGTACCTCCCTGTTTCACTTCATTCTGGACCCTTTTTTCTCAGTTTCGTACCTAATGAACACCGCCCACATCTCTCAGGCATTCAGTCAGTCAGGGCCAGCGGGATCAACCGTCTCCTCCTCTCCTCTCCTCCTCCTAAGTGGAAACATGTGAGGCCAGTCAGGCTTCAATTAGAGCCAGACGGTTTCCCAGAAGCACAGCTGCCTCCCCCTGCCTCCTCGGCCCCACCGCGACGGGAGAGGGGCGTCTGGGCCGCACCCCACAGTGCCCCGGGCAACAGGCCCTGACCTCATATGGCCCTGGCCCGTCAGGCAGGAGAAAAAGCCTGCCGTATAGACTCAGATAGGCATGTATATTCCCACGTCAACGCTCCTACAACTACACAAACTCTCTCCTTTTGTTAAGGGCTGTCTTTCCAGTTGTAGCTGTAAACTCAAGTAACTGTGGTGAGGTTAGCCTGGGTATGCCAGAATGCTTTGAATTCAACATTGTTTCACTTTAGAGCATGTGCTCCTAGTATGGGCACACACCCCAAATGGAACCCTGTTCCCTATTGTCCACTACTGGAAACCCTGGTCAAAAGGAGTGCACTACGTAGGGAATAAGGTGCTGTTTGGGACACCGTCATGGGCT